>NC_088407.1:34334904-34512404 GCF_034236695.1 Oncorhynchus nerka | reverse complement strand
GATTGGGCGTTCTGCTCAGTGGCTTTGTACAGGGTTGTAGTTTTTGCACTATATTATAATCACTGCCATCATCATCACCATCATCATAATCATCATCATCAGTAAGGTTTTCTTCAAAATAAGTGGGGACAAAACAATTGTCACTTTATTGTAGAGAGAATACTTGCATTTCAATATTTCAACAAGAACCTCTCAAAACGCTCCAACATCTAACCGTTTCTATGATCTGATTATTCAATTATTACATCTCCTGCTACCTTATCCTGGTATAGCTGCTTAATGACTTTAATGATGACCTTCTCTAGCTCTAAGAGGTCGCCCTACTCACATAGTCTCGGCTGCAAATTAATTATCCCTCAAGAAGATCATCGTATAAAAGCTGAATGTCAAAACTATTATCTCTTCTCGCCAAAAATACCCAGCTCACCCTCTGTACACAGTTCAACCATTTAACAGAGAGAGAACTCCAAGGTTTTAACTTGTGATGATTCCATGAACAACCTTTAACAGCCAAGGGAGATGGTTAAAGGTCTGAAATTAAACAACCCAGTAAGATGTGGAAGATTGTTCTCCCTTAGTATTTTGGGACAATCACAGTCTTTGGTTTTGGAGAACTCGGAGTCAGAGAGAGGGGATGCGAGGGCGCTGGAGTAGATCACATCCATCTGTAACTGCTGCAGAGTTGTGGGATGCGGCAGCGACTTGCCGACCGAGTCCACCGACATTGATGGATGCAGGTGAGCATGGCTGACTCTCTGCCCTTAAATACTCATGTGTTGGAGATGCATCTGTTGCCGGCCCATCTATATGAACCCATGACTAGTCCTGCAGATTGAAAGGCAGCGGGCCCATTTATCGTTGGTGTGCATGCACAAAAAAAGACTCAAAACCTTGAATGTGCCACTTTTCTGAAAAGGTTGGTATTTATCCGTTTTGAACATGACAGGAAAGTGTGCATATCTCCACGCAAATCTCAGATCATGTGTAGGCACAACTTCTCGTGGTTGAAGACTTGTATTACAAGCAAATATTGTTATTTTGGGGTAAATAGAGATGTTTGATACAGGAATTATAATAATGGTAGACTAATAAAAACCTTAAAACGTACGCTACTGTCACGCCCTGACCTTAGAGAGCCTTTTTATTTCTCTATTTGGTTAGGTCGGGGTGTGATTTGGGTGGGCATTCTAGTTTTTCTATTTCTTTGTTGGCCAGGAATGGTTCCCAATCAGAGGCAGCTGTCTATCGTTGTCTCTGATTGTTGATCATACTTAGGTAGCCTTTTTTCCACCTTTAGTTTGTGGGATCTTGATTTTGTATAGTTACTGTGTAGCCTGCAGAACGTTACGGTTGTTTATATTTTGTTGTTTTTTGGTGTTCATCAAATAAAGAAAGATGTACGCTTACCACGCTGCACCTTGGTCCAATCCATCTCTAAACGATCGTGACAGAAGATCCCACCACCAAAGGACCAAGCAGCGTGGCCAGGAGGAGCAGGGATCCTGGGCCCGGGAGAAAAGGGAGTGGAGGACATCATGGACATGAGAGGAGATTATGACAGGAGACAAGACCCTGCCATGGAAGCAGGTGGAGGCAGCGAAGGAGGATCAACGACGACTCCAGGGTTCACAACCATGACGGAAGCCCCGAGAGGCAGCCCCCCAGTCAGGGAGTCGAGTGAGGAACTCGACAAAAGATTCCGGAGAGAGGTGTGGGCGTTGAGAGCGCTGCAGAGCGGGTGTGCTGAGGAGCGTGACACCAGTCCGGTGTCATATGCACCAGTTTCACGCACCTGGGCTCCAGTGCACCTCCTCAGTCTGGTACGTCCTGTGTCTCCTCCATGCACTCGCCCTGAAGTGTGTGTCACCATTCCGGTACAATGTGTGCCGGTTCTACGCACCATCTCCAGTGAGCCTTCACAGCCCAGTGCGTCCTGTGCCAGCGCCCCGCACTTGCCGGGCTAAAGTGAGCATCCAGCCAGGATGGGTTGTACCGGTCCGACGCATCAGGCCTCCAGTGCGCCTCCACAGTCCAGTACGTCCTGTGCCATCCTGTGTTATCAGCCCAGTGCCACATGTACCAGTCCCACGCATCAGGCCTCCAGTGCGTGTCTCCAGCCTGGTACGTCCTGTGCCTGCTCCACGCACGAAGCCTCCAGTGATGATCCATGGCCCAAAGCCTCCAGTGATGATCCATGGCCCGGAGTCTCCAGTGATGATTCATGACCCAGAGCCTCCAGAGATGATCCAAGGTCCGGAGTTTCCAGCGATGGTCTGCAGTCCAGAGTCTCCAGCGACGGTTGGCAGACTAGAGCCTCCAGCGGGGGCTTCAGGATTGTTATGATCACATGGACTGGGATATGTTCCAGGTAGCTTGCAAAAATAATCTAGACGCATACACGGATACGGTGACAGAGTTCATAAGGAAGTGTATAGGAGATGTAGTACCCACTGTGACTATTAAAACCTAAACTAACCAGAAACCGTGGACAGAGGGTAGCATTGGCGCGAAACTTAAAGCGTGAACCATCGCATTTAACCAGTGCAAGGCGACTGGTAATATGTCAGAACATAAACAGTGTAGTTATCCACTATTCATTGGCGTACACATCACTGACAAACTGAAATAGACCACCCACACAGACAGTGTGGTGAAGAAGGCACAACAGAGCCTCTTCAACCTCAGGAGGCTAAAGAAATTTGGGTTGTCACCTAAAACCCTCACAAATTTTTACAGATGCACAATTGAAAGCATCCTGTCAGGCAGTATCACCGCCTGCTACGGCAACTGCACTGCCTGCAACCGCAAGGCTCTCCAGAGGGTGGTGCAGTCCCAATACATTACCGGGGGAAAACTACCTTCCCTCCAGGACACCTACAGCATCTGATGTCACAGGAAGGCTAAAAAGATCATCAAGGACATCAATCACCTGAGCCACTGCCTGTTCACCCCGCTATCATCCAGAAGGCGAGGTCAGTGCAGGTGCATCAAAGCTGGGACTGAGTGACTAAAAAAACACCTATCTCAAGGCCATCAGACTGTTAAACAGCCATCACTAGCAGATTAGAGGCTGCTGCCTACAGGCATAGACTAGGAATCACTGGCCATTTTAAGGAATGGAACACTAGTCACTTTAATAATGTTTACATATCTGGCATTGCTCATCTCATATGTATATACTGTTTTCTATACTATTCTATGGTATCTTAACCACATAATAATGTTTACATATCTTGCATTACTCATCTCATATGTATATACTGTTTTCTATACTATTCTATGGTATCTTAACCACATAATAATGTTTACATATCTTGCATTACTCATCTCATTTGTATATACTGTTTTCTATACTATTCTATGGTATCTTAACCACATAATAATGTTTACATATCATGCATTACTCATCTCATTTGTATATACTGTTTTCTATACTATTCTATGGTATCTTAACCACATAATAATGTTTACATATCATGCATTACTCATCTCATTTGTATATACTGTTTTCTATACTATTCTATGGTATCTTAACCACATAATAATGTTTACATATCATGCATTACTCATCTCATTTGTATATACTGTTTTCTATACTATTCTATGGTATCTTAACCACATAATAATGTTTACATATCATGCATTACTCATCTCATTTGTATATACTGTTTTCTATACTATTCTATGGTATCTTAACCACATAATATTTTTTACATATCATGCATTACTCATCTCATTTGTATATACTGTTTTCTATACTATTCTACTGTATCTTAGTCTGTTCCTCTCTGACATCGCTCGTCCATATGTATAGTCTTAATTCATTCATACTTAGATTTGTGTGTATTGAGTATATGTTGTGTAATTTGTTAGATATTACTGTACTGTCAGAGCTAGAAGCACAAGCATTGCACTACACCCGCAATAACATCTGCTAATCACATGTATGCAACCAATAAAATTAGATTTGACTTGAAACCGTTACCCCCTGCATATAGCCTCGTGAATTGTTATTTTACTGTGTTCGTTTATATAATTACTTATGTTTATTTAGTCAATATTTTCTCACAAATATAACATGGCTCTGATCGAATCAGTGAAAGCATGTGTATATTTTGCATGCAACAGTTGGATAAATCCCAATCATTTGTAGCGCGGACAAACCATAGAATCTTCCCGTGTGCCAGAATGCAGTAAGAAATGTACGCACGGTTGATAAGTCAGGCCCCAGGAGAGGAGAGACAAGTGAGCGAGAGGCCAAGAACAGAGTGAGGGAAAATGAAGATGAGCATAATAAAAAAAGAGAGAGGGAGAAGATCAAGGATATGGAGTGAGGAAGGGGTCAAAGGGAAGAAGGAGAGGAGGGATGGCGCTGGCCCTTTAAACGAGTGCATTCAAAGTGCCTTCATTAACTTCTCCTACACCGAATGAGCTTTTTTTTCCCCCTCGAACCTGTTTAAATATTAAGTATAATTAACAGGTGATAGAGTGAAGCACAACAGGAGGGCTCAAGCCTTATTGACTGTAAGGTGACAAAGTAACAATGCTGCAGCTAGGACTGTGTGTGTGTGTGTGTGCTATGTGTGTGCGTGCGTGAACGCATGTGTGTGCATGCCTGCATGTGTGTGTGTGTGCATACCTGCATGGGCGTTTATTTGCCTGAATGAGTGTGTGCGTGTGAGAGGGAGGGAGGGTGGGAAGGAGGGACGAGGCCCATGGGGGCTAGAGGTTCTGGATATTGAGATCCATTCATCTGTTTGTGTGTGGCTCACAGCTCCCCAAGGCTCCCAGGCCTCAGAGAGGGATAAGAGGCAGAGACACATCTTGGTGGGTATGTATCCTTGAGTGTTTATGCAATACCTAACTTGTTTTTGTGCTGGGTGGGATTGATTCCTAGCTGTGGGATGACGACTGGGTGTGCGACTGTTTTGAGCGCTGTGATGTGTGTGTGCGCGCGTGTGTAGTATGTGTGTGTGTATATGTGTGTGTGATGGCCTAGATGTGCTGTTTAATCACCGGTGTCTAACACTGTAGTCATGACGATAGAAGATTATCAAACGAGTTACAGTATAGGCTTCTCGTTTATTAATATTTGATTGGCAAACATATTTGCCCTGTTATTGTATATTTTCACACGTAACAGGAACGTACAATATGAGTCCACTTTACCATGTCAACTAATGTCTTGTTGACATTCTTCTCCTCAACATAATCCACCCATCCATATGTACAGTGTCCATATTAGGACAGCCTCAGAGTCACTGAAACCAAATCCTTAGGAAGTCCTCTTGGGAAGTCCTAATATGGACACTGTGCATATGGTGTAATGACACGGGTCGGGCAAATCAACTCCTTGAAACAAGGAATCTCATTATCCCAACACTGATTGTTGCCTAGACTCATTCACGAAACCCCACTTCATACTAGAACACATTTGAAGACTGCATTGAGTTGAAACACACCTGATAAGCGTTCGAGGGAAATAAGTTGCTCTCTCTGTTGCTCAACTTCAGCCTTGATTTTCTTCAGCCCACCTACCTACCTAGCTCCCGCTTCAGGTTGTGATGTTGTGTTACCATGCTGGTTACAGGGTAGAATATTGTATTGGAGTTTAAGCTTCATTAATCATGTGGAGCTTGGAGTAAATTCACAGCTCAATAGATTTAATATGGGATACACTGTTTGCCTGGGAGTCTACTTGGATGTTTCGTATGAGTGTAGTAGGTTAAGGGAAAATCATTATGGAAATATTTTCCAGGGAAGGCTGGGGTTTAATAACGCCTCAAAATAAATGATGGGCTGATATCAGAATTGACTGTTGTTTTTCCTCTCTCTTTCCCCAAGATACAAGGTAGAGTGTAGGTTTTAACCACTGTTATGCCTTCAGTGTATCCAAGGTGATATTACTGCTGGAGGCTCATTGTGATTATGCTGTATTGGAATATATTACGGTCCTCTTCCTCCGCCTCTCTTTGAATAAATCACAGCTTATGAGTTTGATACTGGGGGAATTGACGTGCATGTATCTACATTGCACTGTGACATTCATGCATATTCAGACTAAAGCGGTGAGATTAAACACACACTCTTATCATTAGACCTGCATGATGACAGAGGTGATAACAACTAGGCCATTTAAAGATGCAAAAGACAGAGTGATGACGAAACAATGACAAAATGCTGATGACCTTTCGGGACAAATACAAAATGTCTGCTGACTGAGGTAATCTCTTGTAGATACCATTTTGGCGCTCAACATAGTAGACAAACATGGCCCAGGTTTCGGGAGGAAAGGAAGAGCTAAAAATGGCAGGATGGGAAAAAGAGCCACATCAATAACAACCGCGAAAATCCAAGGCACTCGGCATCCAGGCAGCACATAAACTAACCACTCGTCTGAAGGACGCCATTTTTTTGTGTGCGCAGGAGCAGGTTACATCAGCAGCCATGGATGAAATGCAAAAACAGATGATAAGGCCGGCGTGTGCAGCAGTGTGGCTGTGTGCCTCCACTCATTATTCTACTCATCGTTAACCTTTATTCTGCTCATCTTAAACCCACCAAAGGGACAGCCTGGAGGAGCTATAGAGCTGTACAGCACACTCTTAGAAGTAGAAGAGTCTCACAAAACCTTCTGGGATTCAAAAGATTGCCACTGTGGGGGAAGGTTCAAACAGGATCATTTCTGTGATGGGAGGGGTTACATTTTGAACTTTAAAAAAATAACATATTGTAGCAGCGGCAGCCTATAAGAAGATTGGAGGCATGGCTTATTGGAGGCGTGGCTTTCAAATAGTTATTTTTGTCCACCCGTGAGGGTTAATGTCATTCCTGTTCGTCAAGTTAAAGGTCCAATGTGAACATTATCAAATCATTTCTGGGTAACAAGTAAGTACCTTACTGTGATTGTACCTTACTGTGAAACAAAAATATCTTCTTAGCAAAGAGCAATTTCTAAAGCAAGACTTTTGCTAGGATTGTCTGAGACTGGTCTGAGTGGGGAGGAGAAAACTGAAAATGTGCTGATTTGGCAGAGAGACTTGGAACTATTAACTAATTCACCAGGCAGGCCAAAACTCCATCCCACCAAAACAGGTTAAAATTTCAGGTGTTTATTTCAAACACTAAAAGGGCATTGTCATAATTATCAAAACCTCATAGTTTGGAAATATACACTACCGTTCAAAAGTTTGGGGTCACTTAGAAATGTCCTTCTTTTTGAAAAGAAAGCACATTTAAAAAAATAAATAACATAAAATTGATCAGAAACACAGTGCAGACATTGTTAACATTGTAAATGACTATTGTAGCTGGAAATGGCAGATTTTTAAAATGGAATATCTACATAGGCGTATAGAGGCCCATTAACAGAAACTATCACTCCTGTGTTCTAATGGCACGTTGTGTTAGCTAATCCAAGTTTATCATTTTTAAAACGCCAATTGATCATTAGAAAACCCTTTTGCAATTATGTTAACACAGCTGAAAACTGTTGTCCTGATTAAAGAAGCAATAAAACTGGCCTTTAGACTAGTTGGGTATGTGGAGCATCAGCATTTGTGGGTTCAATTACAGGCTCAAAATGGCCAGAAACAAATAACTTTCTTCTGAAACTCGTCAGTCTATTCTTGTTCTGAGAAATGAAGGCTATTCCATGCGAGAAATTGCCAAGAAAGTGAAGATCTCGTACAACGGTGTGTACTACTCCCTTCACAGAACAGCGCAAACTGGCTCTAACCAGAATAGAAAGAGAAATGGGAGGCCCCGGTGCACAACTGAGCAAGAGGACAAGTACATTTGAGAAACAGACGCCTCACAAGTCCTCAACTGGCAGCTTCATTAAATAGTACCTGCAAAACACCAGTCTCATCGTCAACAGTGAAGAGGCGACTCCGGGATGCTGGCCTTCTAGACAGAGTTGCAAAGAACAAGCCATATCTCAGACTGGCCAATAAAAATAAAAGATTAAGATGTGCAAAAGAACACAGACACTGGACAGAGGACCCAATGCCTGCAACACAGCTGTTGGGTCACCCAAACAACCCAGCATTTTTAATAGTTTAGGCTAGGTTGAAGATACTGTAGCTAGCTAGCGACACATAATAATTATCATCATTAACAAACAGATTTTTTTCCGGAATTTAAACAGCAGGCTACAGTCATAATGTACTGTAATTGGCTTGATAAATAATATTGTATTATTCAACATTGCTATTAAAATAATACTCATATAGGAATGGGTAATTGTTTACAAGTTGATAACTATCCCTTAAAACCATTGCTGAAAACCACATATTTTCATACATTTTTTTCTCTTTTTTCTTGTGTATTTAAACACCCCTTTTTCTCCACAATTTCATCATATCCAATTACAATCTTGGTGGATTTCCATGGCTTCATGGACACACAGAACTTCTGGATTAGACGAAGTTAAGGAACAGAAAGCAGCGAGATCGGGCGATGTCCTCCTTTTAATGAGTTGAGATCTGTTGGACATTTCCACCTGACCTAATTAAAGCCCCCTGGCCCAGCAGAGCAATTGGCCATGAATTAAAGGATTCTTCCACCAACTCCATGGGCCTTTATTTTATTTATTAAATGTTTTTTTTCACCCCAATTTTGTGGTATCCAATTGGTAGTAGTTACAGTCTTGTCTCATCGTTGTAACTCCTGTACAGACTCGGGAGAGGTGAAGATTGAGAGTCATGCGTCCTCCAAACACAGCCGAGCCGAGACGCTTCTTGACACAATGCCCATCCAACCCGGCCACACCAATGTGTCAGAGGAAACACCGTACACCAGGTGACCGTGTCAGCGTGCCCTCTGCCAGCCAAACCCTCCCCTAACCCAGACAACGCTGGGCCAATTGTGCGCCGCCCCATGGACAGAGCCAGAATCTCTAGCCTTAGACCACTGCGCCACTCGGAGGCCCCCATGGGCCTTTTCTACAGTAGTGATGCAGTGCCTTAGAACTCTGCGCCACTCAGGAGGCCAAACACCAAATACAACAGCAAAATAAATTCAGAGTTGTCTGCACGAGCCAGAAAAAGGTTCCTCCAGGAACCCTTTGCTACATAAAACATTAACCATTGACTGCAATGGTTCCTCTCTCAAGTGCTCTGCTCCTTTGTTCAAACCTAAATATTTCCCTTTCTTCTAACCCAAGGGTTTGTGGATAGGTGTTCAAGACTATTGATCACAAGAACGTCTCACTCTTCAGTTCAGTGCCATAGTTTTGTGTAAGAGACCGAAAGAGAATAGTACATTATCCTTCTATTTACATTTATATTTGTCCATCATACCCTAGCCCTGATTTTACTGTGTTGGTCTATTTGAGACACAAGGACACCATGCTGTGTTTAGCTCTGTGATAGGCCTCGCAGCCATACACGGTCTTGCTCATAGCCGTAGGACGATGTTTGAGGGTGGGGGTGCTGCGATTTGGTAGTAGAGGCACAGTGCACTATTTTTTATTTATTTATTTTTTACAATTTTCTACATTGTAGAATAATAGTGAAGACATAGCAACTATGAAATAACACATGGAATCAAGTAGCTGTAACGGTTTTCTTCCTGGGAAGGAGAGGAGGACCAAAATGCAGCGTGGTTATTTATAAACATCTTTAATGAAAGATGAAAACGTGAATACTATACAAAATGAGAAAACGTTGAAAAACCGAAACAGTCCTAACTGGTGCAAAACACAGAAACAGGAAACAATCACCCATAAACCCATAAGGGAGGGTCTGGGTGGGCGTCTGTCCACGGTGGCGGCTCTGGTGCGGGACGTGGACCCCACTCCAACACAGTCTTAGTCCGCTTACTTAGCATCCCTTGAGTGGCGACTCTCGCTGCCGACCTTGGCCTAGTACCTTAACAAAGGGCCCCACTGGACTGAGGGGCAGCTCCGGACTGAGGGACAGCTCGGGACTGAGGTAGCTCGGGACTGAGGGGTAGCTCAAGACTGAGGGGTAGCTCAAGACTGATAGGTAGCTCAGGACTGAGAGGTAGCCCAAGACGGCTCTGGCAGATCCTGGCTGAATGGCGGCTCTGGCGGATCCTGGCGGATCCTGGCAGACTGGCGGCTCTGGCGGATCCTGGCTGACTGGCGGCTCTGGCAGATCCATGCAGACGGGAGACTCTGGCGGCTCATGACAGACGGGAGACTCTGGCGGCTCATGACAGACGGGAGAGTCTGGCGGCTCATGACAGACGGGAGAGTCTGGCGGCTCATGACAGACGGGAGACTCTGGCGGCTCATGACAGACGGGAGACTCTGGCGGCTCATGACAGACGGGAGACTCTGGCGGCTCATGACAGACGGGAGACTCTGGCGGCTCATGACAGACGGGAGACTCTGGCGGGTCATGACAGACGGGAGACTCTGGCGGCTCATGACAGACGGGAGACTCTGGCGGCTCATGACAGACGGGAGACTCTGGCGGCTCATGACAGACGGGAGACTCTGGCGGCTCATGACAGACGGGAGACTCTGGCGGCTCATGACAGACGGGCAGCTCAGGCGGCGCTGGGCAGACGAGCAGCTCAGGCGTCGCTGGAGAGGAGGAAGGCTCTGGCAGCGCTGGACAGGCAAGGTGCACTGTAGGCCTGGTGCATGGTGCCGGCACTGGTGGTACTGGGCCAAGGACACGCACCTCAGGGCGAGTGCGGGGACCTGCCACTGGAGGGCTGGTGCGTGGAGGTGGTACTGGATAGACCGGACCGTGCAGGCGCACTGGAGCTCTTGAGCACCGAGCCTGCCCAACCTTACCCGGTTGAATGCTCCCGGTCGCCATGCCAGTGCGGCGAGGTGGAATAGCCCGCACTGGGCTGTGCAGGCGAACCGGGGACACCATGCGTAAGGTTGGTGCCATGTACGCCGGCCCAAGGAGACGCACTGGAGACCAGATGCGTAGAGCCGGCTTCATGACACCTGGCTCGATGCCCACTCTAGCCCGGCCGATACGAGGAGCTGATATGTACCGCACCGGGCTATGCACCCGCACTGGGGACACCGTGCACTCCACAGCATTACACGGTGCCTGCCCGGTCTCTCTAGCCCTCCGGTAAGCACAGGAAGTTGGCGCAGGTCTCCTACCTGGCTTCGCCACACTTCCTGTGTGCCCCACCCAAGAAATGTTTGAGGCTGACTCTCGGGCTTCCTTGCCAGCCGTGTTCCCTCGTATCGCCGGCTCCTCTCTCCGGCTGCCTCTGCTCTCCTAGCTGTCTCCACCTGTTCCCATGGGAGGCGATACTTTCCCGCCAGGATCTCCTCCCAAGTGTAGCAACCCTTGCCGTCCCACACATCATCCCATGTCCATTCCTCCTTGCGCTGCTCCTGCTGCCGCTGCCTGTCACCATGCCGCTTCGTCCTGTTGTGGTGGGTGATTCTGTTACGGTTTTCTTCCTGGGAAGGAGAGGAGGACCAAAATGCAGCGTGGTTATTTATAAACATCTTTAATGAAAGATGAAAACGTGAACACTATACAAAATAAGAAAACGTGGAAAAAACGAAACAGTCCTAACTGGTGCAAAACACAGAAACAGAAAACAATCACTCACAAGATACCTAAAGAATATGGCTGCCTAAATATGGTTCCCAATCAGAGACAACGATAAACACCTGCCTCTGATTGAGAACCACTCCAGGCAACCATAGACGTACCTAGTACACTTAACTGAACACAACCCCACAGACTACAAAAACCCTAGATAAGACAAAACACATAAATCACCCATGTCACACCCTGGCCTAACCAAAATTATAAAGAAAACACAGAATACTAAGGCCAGAAGTGTAACTAAAGACACCGTGGTTCAAATCCAGGCTGTTTCACAACCGGCTATGATTGGGAATCCCATAGGGCGGTGCACAATTGTCCCAGCGTTGTCCAGGTTTGGCCAGTATAGGCTGTCATTATAAATAAGAATTTGTTCTTAACTGACTTGCCTAGTTAAATTAAGGTTACATTTTATTTTAAATAACAGCCTCTAGTCTTCTGGGAAGGCTCTCCACTAGATGTTGGAACATTGCTGCGGGGACTTGCTTCTATTCAATCACAAGAGCATTAGTGAGGTCGGGCACTGATGTTGGGCGATTATGCTCGGCTCGCAGTCGGTGTTCCAATTCATCCCAAAGGATGTCAGGGCTATGTGTAAGCCAGTCAAGTTATTCCACACCGATCTCGACAAACCATTCTGTATGGACCTCACTTTGTACACATGGGCATTGTCATGCTGAATCCCGAAAGGACCTTCCCCAAACTGTTACCACCACAAAGTTGGAAGCACAGAATCGTCCAGAATGTCACTGTATGTTGTAGCGTTAAAATGTCACTTCTCTGGAATTAAGGGGCCTTGTCCGAACCATGAAAAACAGCCCCAGACCATTATTATTATTCCTCCTTCGCCAAACTTTACAGTTGGCACTATGCATTCTCCTGGCATCCGCCAAACCTAGATTTGTCCGTCAGACTGCCAGTTGGTGAAGTGTGATTCATCACTTAGAACGCATCTCCACTGCCTCCAATGGCGGCAAGCTTTACACCACTCCAGTCGACGCTTGGCAATGCGCATGGTGATCTTAGGCTTGTGTGCGGCTGCTCGACTATGGAAACCCATTTCCTGAAGCTCCCGATGTTGCTTCCAGAGGCAGTTTGGAACTCGGTAGTGAGTGTTGCAACTGAGGACAGATGATTTTGACGCTCTCTGCGTTCTGTGAGCTTGTGTGACCTACCACTTCGCGACTGTACCATCGTTGCTCCTAGACGTTTCCACTTCATAATAACAGCACTTCCAGTTGACTTTGGCAGCTCTAGTAGGGCAGAAATGTGAAGAACTGACTTGTTGGAAAGGTGGCATACTATGACGGTTTCACGTTGAAAGTCATTGACCTCTTCAGTATTGGCCATTCTAATACCAATGTTTGTCTATGGAGTTTTCATGTCTGTATGCTCAATTTTATACACCTGTCAGCAGTGGGTGTGGCTGAAATAGCCAAATCCACTCATTTGAAGGGGTGTCCACATATATTATGCTTTCTCATTTCAGTCGCTGTAAAATATCACCTTTTGGTGAGGATAGCAGAGTTGCAAGCTCGGCTTCAGACGCAATTGTTATTCAAGGGAAGTTTAAGTGTAGGAAAGGATGATACAGCGTCTGTGCCCACAGTAAATTCAGGTAGTAGTGCACAGTCTCCGCAGCCGGAAAATTTTCCCTTGGCTTCTGGAAATAAATGCTTTTTTAGCATGCTCATCCGGTGTCGCTCATTTAGCCGATAGAAACGGTTTTCCCCACTAAGCAACAAGTCAGAATCCTAGCCTTCTCAGGTCTCTCCTTCACCCGTTACTGGGTCTGAGCCGCCGAAGCCTCCTACCATTAGCGCTGATGAATTGAAAACCCTTGTCATTGGTGACTCCATTTCCGGCAATATTAGACTTAAAAAAGAATCAACCAGTGAGCATACATTGTTTGATGTGATCATACAGGGCTACCGACATCAAGGCTAATCTGAATATGGTGCTGGCTGAGGCTTAAACTAGCAAGTGTAGATGGTATATGGATATTTTTTATCCACGTTTGCACCAATGATGTTAGGATGAAACAGTCAGAGGTCACCAAGCGCAACATAACTTCAGCATGTAAAATAGTTAGAAAGATGTGTTGGCATCGGGCAATTGTCTCTGCCCCTCTCCCAGTTAGGGGGAGTGATGAGCTCTACAGCAGACTCGCACAACTCAATCACTGGATGAAAACTGCTTTCTGACCCTGCCAAAAGATACCATTTGTAGATAATTGGCCCTCTTTCTGGGACTCCCGCACAAACTGGACCAAGCCTGGCCTGCTGAGGAGTGGCAGACTCCATCCAAGCTGGAGAGGTGTTCTCATCTTATCTGTCAACATAGACAGAACTCCATTTCCTCTAGCACCACAATGAGATAGCCTGCTGCCTGGCCTGCACCCTTTTAGCCAGCCTGCCAGCCAGCTTAGTGTTCTACCACTAGCACAGTCAGTGTAGTCAGCTCAGCTTTCCCCATTGAGACCGTGTCTGTGCCTCGATCTAGGTCGGGTAAAACTAAACATGGCGGTGTTGGCTTTAGTAATCTCCCTGGAATAAAGACCTCCTCCATTCCTGTCATTATTGAAAGAGATTGTGATAATATCTCACATGTCAAAATAGGCCTACTTAATGTTAGATCCCTCACTTCAAAGGCAGTCATAGTCAATGAACTAATTGCTGATCATAACCTTGATATGATTGGCCTGACTGAAAAATGGCTCAAGCTTGATGAATTTACTGTGTTAAATGAGGCCTCTCCTCCTGGTTACACTTGTGACCATATCCACTGCACATCCCGCAAAGGCGGAGGTGTTGCTAACATTTATGACAGCAAATTTCAATATTTAAAAAAAGTCTGTGTTTTGTCATGGAAGTTCTAATCAAGAGAGAGAGACATCCACCGGGGCGTCAGGTAGTGGTAGTGGTTAGAGCGTTGGACTAGTAACCGGAAGGTTGCAAGATCGAATCCCTGAGCTGACAAGGTAAACATCTGTCATTCTATCCCTGAACAAGGCAGTTAACCCACTGTTCCTAGGCTATCATTGAAAATAAGAATTTGTTCTTAACTGACTTGCCTAGTAAAATAAAACATGTATTTGAACAATCTTTATTTGATATCTATTAACTACTGCAATAATGGAGTTGGTCAACGAACGTTCGTTCCGATCATGCACGTTTCAGAGTACAGACGGTGGGGGTAAGAACACGAGATGTGCACAGCCGTGTTGAATTAGGTACAGAGTTCTGTGAAAACAGCAATTTACACAACCAGAGTAACAGACACCAACTAACATTGTACACACCTATCATTTATATAAACCTTAAAGTAATGCTATTACAAATTATTCACTTACAATTTTTGTAATCACCTTTTATAGCTACAGTTTACAGGCCTCCTGGTCCACATACAGCGTTCCTTACGGAGTTCCTTGAATTCCTGTTGGACCTTATCATCATGGCATATAATATTCACATTTTGGTGATTTCAATATTCACAGGGAAAGTCCACAGACCCACTCCAAAAGGCTTTCGGGCCCATCATCTACTCATTGGATTTTGTCCAACATGTCTCTGGTCCTACTCATTGCCACAGTCATACCCTGGATCTAGTTTTGTCCCATGGAATAAACATTGTGGATCTAAATGTTTCCTCGTAATCCTGGACTTTCGGACCACCATTTTATTATGTTTGCATTCGCAACAAATAATCTTCTAAAACCCCAACCAAGGTTTATCAATCCAAAAATTCCTAGATGCCCTTCCAGACTCCCTCCACCTACCCAAGGACATCGGAGTACATCAATCATTTAACCACCTAACCGAGGATCTAAATTTAATTTGACATAATACCCTAGATGCAGTCTCACCTCTAAAAATAAACATTTGTCACAAGAAATTATACAGAAAATAGCCGAACCCTGAAGCAAGCTTCCAGAAAATTTGAATGGAAATGGCACTCCACCAAACTGGACGTTTTCTGACTAGCTTGGAAAGACAGTACCGTGCAGCATCGAAGCACCCACATTTCCAACTTAATTGAGGAGAATAAAAACAACCCCAAAGAAAATGTTTATACATGTCGCAAAGCTAACTAAAAAGCAACATTCCCCAAGAGAGGATGGCCTTCACTTCAGCAGTGATGAATTCAATTTCTTCGATGAAAAGATCATGATCATCAGAAAGCAAATTACTGACTCTGCACAGAAGTCTGCACAGTTCTGTGAGTCTGCACAGAACTGACAGGACCTAAGATCAATGGTGACACATTTTTTAATCCTGTATCTCTCGACACAGTCACAAAAATAGTCATGACCTCTAAACCTTCCAGCTGCCTACTGGACCCTATTCCAACTAAATTACTGAAAGAGCTACTTCCTGTGCTGGGCCCTCCTATGTTGAACATAATAAATGGCTCCCTATCCTCCGGATCTGTACCAAACTCACTAAAAGTGGCAGTAATAAAGCCTCTCCTAAAAAAGCCAAACCTTTACTCTGAAAATTCAAAAAACTATCGGCTTATATTGAATCTCCCATTCCTCTCAACAGCAGCAACTCACTGCCTTCCTGAAGACAAATAGTGTATACGAAATACACCAGTCTGGTTTTAGACCCCATCATAGTACTGAGACTGCACTCGTGAAGGTGGTAAATCACCTTTTAATGGCGTCAGACCAAGGCTTTGCATCTGTCCTCGTGCTCCTAGACCTTAGTGCTGCTTTTGAAACCATCAATCACCACATTCGTTTGGAGATTGGAAAAACTCACATTGGTCTTGCCTGGTTTAGATCTTATCTGTACCAAAGAAATCAGTTTGTCTCTGTGGATGGTTTGTCCTCTGACAAATCAATAGTATGTTTCGGTGTTCCTCAAGGTTCCGTTTTAGGACCGCTATTGTTTTTACTAGGTATTCCACCTCTTGGTGATGTCATTCAGAAACACAATGTCAACATTCACTGCTATGCGGATGACAAAAACATGGTGGCGCCCCAAAATGACCTTCCCTGGAAGTCTGTGTTTCAGAGATAAGGAAGAGGATGGCGGCAAATCTTTAACTTTTAAAGTTGGATTAAACAGAGATGCTAGTTCTAGGTCCCAAGAAACAAAGAGATCTACTGTTTGATCTGACAATTCATCTTGATGGTTGTACAGGTGTCTCAAATAAAACTGTGAAGGACCTTGGCTTTACTCTGGAACCTGATCTCTCTTTTGATGAACATATCAAGAATATTTCAAGGGAAACTTTTTTCCATCTTCGTAACTTTAAAAAAATCATAAACTTTTTGTCACTTCTAGATTAGACTACTGCAATGCTCTACTCTCTGGCTACCCGGATAAAATACTAAATATACTTCAGTTAGTGCTAAATACGGCTGCTAGAATCTTGACTAGAACTAAACAATTACATCATATTACTCCAGTGCTAGACCCTCTACATTGACTTCCTGTTAAGTCTAGAGCTGACTTCAAGGTCTTACTGCTAACCTACAAAGCATTTCATAGACTTGCTCATACCGATCTCTCCGATTTGGTCCTGCCATACATACCTACATGTACGCTATGGTCACAAGACGCAGGCCTCCTTATTGTCCCTAGAATTTCTAAGCAAACAGCTGGAGGCAGGGCTTTCTCCAATAGATCTCAATGTTTATGGTATGGTCTGGCTATCCATGTGAGAGATGCAGACTCTGTCTCGTCCTTTAAGTCTTTATTGAAGACTCATCTCTTCAGTAAGTCCTATGATTGAGTGTAGTCTGGCCCAGGGGTGCGAAGGTGAACGGCAAGGTACTGGAATGACGAACCGCCCTTGCTGTCTCTGCCTGGCCGGCTCCCCTCTTTCCATTGGGATTCTCTGCCTCTGACCCTATTACGGGGGCTGAGTCAATTGCTTACTAGTGCTCTTCCATGCCGTCCCTAGGAGGGTTGCATCACAAATCGTGCCAGGCTTTTTTCGCTATACTCGACTTGAGTGGGTTGAGTCACTGACGTGATCTTCCTGTCCAGTTTTGTGCCCCCTCAAGTTAGTGTGGTGGAGGAGATCTTTGTGGGCTATACTCAGCCTTGTCTCAGGGTAGTAAGTTGGTGGTCTGTGGATATCCTTCTTGTGTTGTGGGGCCTGTGCTTTGGCAAAATGGGTGGGTTATATCCTGCCTGGTTGGCCCTGTCTGGGGGTATCGTCGGACAGGATCCACAGAGTCCCCCAACCCCCCTGTCTCAGCCTCCAGTATCTATGCTGCAATACTCTATGTGCTGTGGGGCTAGGGTCGGTCTGTCCTATCTGGTGACATTATATGGTGTTCTATGGGAATTTAAATATGCTCTCTCTATTTCTCCCATCTCTCTCTCCTTTTCTCTCTCTATCTCTCTTGGAGGACATGAACCCTAGGACCATGCCTCAGGACTGCCTGGAGTGATGACTCCTGGCTGTCCCCAGTCCACCTGATTGTGCTGCTGATCCAGTTTCTGCTGTTCTGCCTGTGGCTTTGGAACCCTGACCTGTTAACCAGATGTGCTACCTTGTCGTACTGCTGCTCCAGTTTCAACTATTCTGCTTGCTGCTATAGAACCCTGAGCTGTTCACCGAACGTGCTACCTTGTTACGGACCTGCTGTTTTCGACCCTTTCTCTCTCGCTCTCTCAATTCGCTCTCTCAATTCGACCCTCTCTCTCTCTCGCTCTCTCAATTCAATTTCAATTCAAGGGCTTTATTGGCATGGGAAACATGTTTACATTGCCAAAGCAAGTGAAATAGATAATAAACAAAATGTTCTTTACAGGAAACATTACAAGTTCTAAAAGAATAAAGACATTTAAAATGTTATATTATGTGCAAATAGTTGTACAAAAGGGAAAATAAATTAACATAAATGTGGGTTGTATTTACAGTGGTGTTTGTTCTTCACTGGTTGTCCTTTTCTTGTGGCAACAGGTCACAAATCTTGCTGCTGTGATGGCACACTGTGGTATTTCACCCAATGGATTTGGGAGTTGATCAAAATGAGGTTTGTTTTCAAATTCTTTGTGGGTCTGTGTAATCTGAGAGAAAAATGTGTCAGTAATATGGTCATGCATTTGGCAGGAGGTTAGGAAGTGCTGCTCAGTTTCCACCTCATTTTGTGGCGTGTGCGCACATAGCCTGTCTTCTCTCTCTCCCTACCGCACCTGCTGTCTCGACCTCTGAATGCTCAGTTATGAAAAGCCAACTGACATTTACAGCTGAGGTGGTGACCTGTTCCACCCTCTACAACCACTGTAATTATTATTTGACCCTGCTGCTCATCTACGAACGTTGAAGAACAATTTGGCCTTAATGGCCATGTACTCTTATAATCTCCACCCGGGCACAGCCAGAAGAGGACTGGCCAACCCTCAGAGCCTGATTTCTTTCGAGGTTTCTTCCTAAGTTCCTACCATTCTATGGAGTTGTTTCATAGCCACCGTGCCTCTACACCACGCTTCTACATCTGCATTGCTTGCTGTTTGGTGTTTCGAGGCTTGGTTTCTGTATAAGCACTTTGCTGATGTAAAAAGGGCTTTATAAATACATTTGATTTGATTTGATTTTGATTTATCCACCAACTCTTAGGTTACAGAAATTGCAACCTTCATTTTAGGTTTGAACAAAAGAGCACTCTGGGGATTTGATTGAAGAGTCTGACAAACAGTATCTACGACCCAGAAAACTTCATCCGCCGGGCCCTGGAGGCAAGGGATGGGTGCTGAGCAGAGAGGCAGAGAGAGGAACCCTTTAAGAACCTTTTAGTATTTAAACAATGATAAGACTGGGATTCTAATTCAGGCATTTAAGATGACTAAAAGGAAGGGTCACTCTCTGACAAACTATTATCTACTGCAGAGAGAGAGAGAGAGAGAGAGAGAGAGAGAGAGAGAGAGAGAGAGAGAGAGAGAGAGCGAGAAACAGAGTGGCAGAATTATAAAAGAAAAAGAAAAGGAAAACACTCATCATTGTCTCAAGGGTTTTCATTTTCAAGGACTTCTACTGATGATATTTACGAAACTTCCCAGTGGCAACTAAACAAAGTGCTTTCTCAAATTCCTCAACAAATTCTCAGTGATACAGAGGTCTGAACACAACACTGTAGAAACAAACAATCCAACAATGACCAGATGAGGTCAAGGAAGGGTCAGATTTCCTTAATTAAAGTGGCATTCCGGTCTCATTTTCACCTCATTTACATTCACCCATGATTCATGTTTTATCTTATTTGTACATCTCTGAGCAATGTTCTATCGATTCCCGGGGTTATTTCAGGTTTTCATGTGTATCCGAGCTCTTGCCGTCACGCAGGCAGAAATACAGCCGGTATGACGTAGCATTGTGCGAAGGCCGCTCTCACTACACTGGAAGTTAAAAAGAAGATGAATTTTGGATTGCAAAAACATTAATACTGTTGGATATCATAATTGGCGAGGTTGTCTTCCCTTGATTGAGCCATTTATCATATTCTTTGCGATATTCCTAGCTTGAGAAATGTTAATTTAACAGAGGGACCACGACATTTCTCCTGTTTGTCTCACTCTTCAGTCCAGGGTGCGTTGCAGGTCGTTGTTGCATGGCCGTTGCAAACGTGAGACTCCACTTTGCGAGGCACATGATCTGCAGGTGAGATTGTGTACTCCTAAATTGATAGTGCAGTTTGTTTAGACCATTTTCCAGCTAACTTCACATGCTGATATTGACTTTGGTATTATTTTGTGTAGTTACATTTGCTAGCTAGTTACTTAGCAAGCTAGCTAGACAGCCAGAGAGAGAGCATTGCATTTATGGTTTTGTAGTCAACTTGAGCTGCAACAAATTTCCACAACGATTTTCACATGTTGCTACCAACCTCACTATAACAACAAAACATTTGTTCACAAAAAATATTGTTTTCACATATTACTATTATTTAACACTTGTAAATGATAGAAATTTGTGGTTTTGGGTGGATTTGTCCTTTAACAAAAGGCACATCTCAATAAGTGGTCCAGCACTGGGTGAAAATTGTCAATATTAGAGGATATCTTTAGCTATATATTTACTGATATCTGACATTTAATTAGATATAAGGAGTAGACATGCTCCACATATGCATATCCTTAATTTCATATACTATATAGAGCTAGGATATTCTCCATAATGGGACAGTTTCTACATGCATCCAATCCAGACCTCCAAAATCTCCCTGCTACCATATGAGTCCAGGGACATGTCTGGGGTGAGAAACATTCAAGACATGCACCTGATGCGCATGCTCCAACTTAAATATTTGTGGAATATTCTAACTCTGGAAAGGGTATGTGTCAACATGTAAGTCGCTCTGGATAAGAGCGTCTGCTAAATGACTTAAATGTAAATGTAAATGTGACATATCTAAATCCACATATTTTCAGAAATGTATCATACCTGTAGTGATTACCTGATAATTCATGTTTCCATAATAACACTTTTTTTCATAATTTCAATAGATTTCCTTACATGATACGCTAATCATAGATATTTTAATGTTTTAACCCTCTATGTCTGATCGAAAATGGACTCATGAAATGTCATATGGTGGCACTATTGGTCTGTGATTCAAACAAGGACATTTCTAAGTGACCCCAAACGTTTGAACGGTAGTGTATATATTTTTTTTTAATTGAGTAAATATTTTCTTAACTCTATTTTCTTAAATCTGCATTGTTGGTTAAAGGGCTTGTAAGTAAGCATTTCACCGTAAGGTCTACTACATGTGCATGTGACAAATAAAATGCTATTTAATGCATCAGAAATTGTCCTTAATTTTGCCTATCAAGATCCTGACATTGACTACAGGCAAGATCATATACATTGTATGTGCTGATAAAATATACTGTCAGCATTTGTCATCATAGAGAAAGTAAAATGTCCATGCAGGCCTATCTCAGGATATCTAATGAGTCAATATCCGGCCATAGCATGTATGATATCTGGAGGGAATCAACACATTATTTGAGCGTGAAATACTAATATGGATTTCATTAAAAAAATTTGGAGCATGTGTGGAAAACTCAGAAATGCATCAGAAATCGTTCTTATTTTCAGTATCTCAAAAAGCACACCAAGATCTGGATATGGACCTCAGCCAAGACATGCATATCTGGAATCAATATAGCTTCATACCTTGAATGTGCTGAGAAAACACAGATATGAAAACATGTATACAGTCAGTGTTTGTCAGCATCAAGAGAGAAAATAGGATGTCACATGTCTCAGAATATCAAATGAGTCCATATCCCAATATCATATATGTGACTCATTGCCTGGACTTGGTCTTATGTAGCAACATTTGAAAATGTTTTTTCACATTGGATAAAATTAGAGACTCAGAGCTACAAAATGGTATAATATACACTGCATTTTAGAGGAACAATGGGAAAGTAATCCTGCTTTGAAAGTTGCTAAACATGTTAACTCACTTTTGAGAAAATTGCCTTTGAATGTTTTGGTATCTAGTGAAGAGATTTACTTTGTCTACACCCATTCAGCGTCACTCATACCCTCTTAAGCTTTCTCCCCACCCATATAGTTTCGCTCTCGGAGTGTTCAGAGCGCACACTTGACGCTCTGGACGATGATTTGTTTACCCCTGGATAACATTAAAACAGCCTAACCAACTGTGCTGGCAACAATTTCATTACGCTTTTTTGCTGCCATATTCAACAGATGTTGTACACTTTAGCTTAAGACATGTAGCTAGCTAGCTAGGTAAACAATCACGTTACGTTAGCTAACAAGCCAGCCAGCTAATGTTAGCTAGTTAAACAACAATGGACATAGTTCCAAATCATGTCATTGCTACCCTTCATGAATAATTTGGGAGCTAACCAACCAGGTGCAATGTTAGCTAGCTAACGTTAGGCTCTAACTAGCAAAGCAACCGGCTCTGGGATACGAATAATAACATCATACACGTAACGTTAGCTAGAGAGCCAGCCAGCTAGCGTTATCTAGATAAACAATGAATGTGAAATGTGTAATATCTGAAAATGTAGCTAGCTAGACTATCTTAACCGTGTACCTCATCATGCATGATGGACGCGTCTTCCTGTCACGGATGCCATGCCACGGTTGCCCTTAGTTTGAAGATGTAATCCGGAAACAGGTGTTTTCTCCATTTCTTTAGCTATCATATACTGATTTCAAAACTTGATCTCACGGAAAGTGGTGAGCAACACTTATGCAGCTCCACTACACATAAAGAAAATCCGCGTTCGACAGGACTACCACAGACTGATCAGCTCAAATAGACAGAAGCCTTCTACATGGCAGACCAATCCTCTCTCCTCTCTCGGGATGTCCAGCCCACTCATTATCTCAGTGGGAAGGTTGCTTACTTTTTCTGAGGCTTAACCGGCAAGGCTTGTAATTTAACAATTTTATTCGTATTTACAGATGGCATACAAGTGTGTTATTAAGGCACATGAAAGTTCACATGTTCCAGAAGGTATTTAATGCATTTTGATATTTAAAAAAAAAAAACGTTCAAATGGCTCTCCCTCCTGTGAAGTCGTGACTTGCGACATACGCCACATCTGGATTCAGAATTCGTCAGGATATGTTGCATATACACAACACTTAGAATATGCATTGGATATGGTCTGTATTCTCTAGAATATCAAACATGCGTAATGTAAAGACATTAAATGTAAAGATAGGTCTCTGCTATGGACCTTTTCTCTTTTCTTCTTTATTGCTCCTCTTTTGATCCTCAAGCAAGTGGGAGGCCGAAGACATCACAGATTCCCACCAGACAAACTCATTGAATGCCCTACTCCTTGAAGTATGCAATTGTGTCTAAAAAAAAACACTATTTAGCAAAAAAAGTGTATGTGTACTTTACTGTATTTATACTTGGGATGTCGCTTTTCAATCTTTAAACCAAGTGAATGTTGCGAAGGTACTGCATCTATAAAACAAGTGAATGCAGTGGAAGTGCTGCACCTTTAAACTGACCAAATGCAGAAAGAAGTACTGCAACTTTAAAACTTGACAATGCAGCGGAAGTACTGCACCTTGAAAACAAGCAGACAAGTTCATGTTTTCTGTACAGTAGTGTCCCTTGGGGATTCCTTCCATTAGCGTAATCACACAAAACAGGCACATAAACACTTGTGGGGACATGTTCTTAAAGCTCTGAAACAGAACCTGGTCGTACCAACACTGAGGATGAATGCAAGGAGAGTTTCTGGTTTTTCTTAGCGCCTTTAGAATGGTCGATACTTATTCATGTACGCATTACTGCAAATTGCATACCGTTGCACTGCGCGTCAACCTTTCTACACATTTCAGAGAGAAGCATTGAGCGGCAGTGGTCTAGGTGTGACCTGGAGGGACCGAGTGGTAATGCTTTGTGGGAAATGTTTCAGTGTAACTCTATATTGTGTAACATCATGTTCTATAGGGAGACCTGGCAAGGTCCAAATAGACGCTCCTTCTTTTTTCACCTACTTCTTCCTATTTCAATCTCAGGTACCACCCAACCTTTGCTCCTTCGAGCAATTCAGTGCAACCTTTGCTCCTTCAAGCAATTCAGTGTGTGAGACCTAAGGAAACATTCAGATTGTGTCAGACAGAACTGCAAGAATGGGCCTGCCGACTCCGAGGCTGGCTGTTATTTCTACTGATATTTATTCTATTGATTTGACCTTACTCAGGGCAGCTTATAATCTTTTTTTTATTGAGTACTGTATATTTAAGTTCTATTTAAGTTCTAGGAGTGAACTAAGCTTGTGTCCCCACATCAAAGAGAAAAATATGTCCCTTTAACCCGATATAGTATGGTTCCCATAAGGTTTGTATATATTGGTTCAATGTTTGACGTGGGTTGTTTGACGTGGGTTGGTGATAGCACATTATAGGTGCACCCTGTTCAACTGTCCCTCTGGAATTAAAAGCAGGTTTGGGTTGGTTCCACCCTGTAAAAAGAGACTAATTTAGTTTTAATCTCTCCACTCTCTTTAGTTTCATGGAGCCAGACCCAGACCACTGACCTTGTATCAACAACTTTCTTTCAACATCAGAAATCAATGCGGGCGGCGACACACAACCTGAAAAACTCCTTCTTTCACCCTTAAATCAAATAGGTGCCCAAACTCTCTTTCTTGGGTTGTTTTTGTCAACCTCAGTATAGATAGCACCATAGAAACACAGATGCAGCAAGGTCATCCAATGGATCGTATCACTCCCACCTGAAGAATAAATCCCCCTCCTTTGACAATAACACAGTGGCTGTTCGGGGCCACATCAACCACTTTGTGTGTGTGTGTCTGTTTGTGTATCTGTCTCTCTCTGTGTGTGTGTGTGTGTGTGTGTGTGTGTGTGTGTGTGTGTGTGTGTGTGTGTGTGTGTGTGTGTGTGTGTGTGTGTGTGTGTGTGTGTGTGTGTGTGTGTGTGTGTGTGTGTGTGTGTGAGAGAGAGAGAGAGAGAGAGAGAGAGAGAGGGGGAGAGAGGGGGAGAGAGGGAGAAAGAAAAAAAGTCAGAGAGAGAGCACCACGGGGAACATTCCACACTCCAGCTGCCTGTGATTGATTTTCGACACGGATCTCTAAAAGGGTGTTACTCCCTATCTGTACTCGTAATGAATTTCATTATTAGGATCTCTAACACACACAGAGACAGCGACACAGAGCAAGGGCGAGAGAGATATGGAAAAGATAGCGAGAGTGAGTGAGTGAGTGAGTGAGTGAGTGAGTGAGTGAGTGAGTGAGTGAGTGAGTGAGTGAGTGAAAGAAAGAAAGAAAGAATTATGCCAGTCAAGCGGATGTCAGTCAAATGCTGACACCAACGTACGCAGTGATTGCTACTAAAATAAGAGCCAGCCAGGGTGCTATAGAGCGTGATGCTACTTGAGCAACACTGCTACTATTAATTAACCTAACCTGTTTACATTTACATTATCCCTTATTGATGTCACCTGTTAAATCTACTTCAAT
Source organism: Oncorhynchus nerka (assembly GCF_034236695.1). Classification (NCBI taxonomy): domain Eukaryota; kingdom Metazoa; phylum Chordata; class Actinopteri; order Salmoniformes; family Salmonidae; genus Oncorhynchus; species Oncorhynchus nerka. Next base: position 34,486,891 of record NC_088407.1, on the reverse strand, counting down.
CAGTGTAGAGGAAGGGGAGGAGACAGGTTAAAGAAGGATTTTTAAGCCTTGAGACAGTTGAGATATGGATTGTGTGTGTGCCATTCAGAAAATGATTGCTAAGGAATGCGCTAGACTAAAGATTGAAGTGCCTTTGAATGGGGTATGGTAGTAGATGCTAGGTGCACCAGATTGAGTGTGTCAAGAACTGCAAAGCTGCTGGGTTTCCCGTGTGTATCAAGAATGGTCCATCACCCAAAGGACATCCAGCCAACTTGACACAACTGTGGGAAGCATTGGAGTCAACATGGCCAGCATTCCTGTGGAATTCGTGACCTTGTAAAGTCCATGCCCGACAAATTGAGGCTGTTCTGAGGGCAGATGCAACTCAATATTAGGAAGGTGTTCCTAATGTTTTGTGCAATCAGAGAAAACCTATATAGCTACATATACATTTCCACATGACTTACTTGACAGCCCGTACATGTAATACAGTACAATAACGTGAGTCCTCAGTTGCGGCTGGATCTCAAGGACACCCCTGGGCTGTGGTCTCTGTGGGTCGCGTCAGGCAGTGAGTCAGGAGCCACATCGTCTTGAGTCATACAACTCCCTGGCTGGTGTTCAACGCTGTCTCGAGGCGAAAACTGTCACATTTTTCTCTTAGACGTTCTTTTCTCCTTAGTGTGCACCAATGCACACCTTTCATTTACCAGCTAAACAAGCACAAATTAGAGAGTCAACAAGGTTGCTTCGGAGAGTTAGTGCTGCAGTTTGGCGCCGTCGGGTGTGTTGAGGTGTTCTGTTGAACTAAGTAAATGTTCTACCCTAGTCATCAACCTATGTTTAATTGTCTGGTTGCTAAGGAAGTGATTGCATACCAACCCTATCATTTCATACTCATCAATATTCATAAGGGTCAGGGGTCAGACACCTTTGGAATTAACGGCTCTCATAAATAACCCAAATACTGCATCAGCCAATAGAATACAGGGCAATGACTATTATGCTAGATATACTGCCAGAGAATTGTAGGTTCAAATCTCGGATGGGCAACTACTATTATAGATCATTTGTAAGGCATTGGACACCTGGCTTGCTTAGTTTAGTTTAGTTTATTAATTCGACCATTTAAAAAAAACAAGCACACATAAAACTTAAAAGCCATACATGCACATAAATAAAATCATTGAGGATAACACGCAATAAAGTCTGGGCCTTATTTCCATTGTGGTCCTCTTGACACAAGATGGCTAGACAAGATCGAACACAGTATGGCAGTGTGTTTATGTGAGTATCTATCATTGTATCAGCCAGTGAATCTATTTGGGCTGTGGGCATATCTTTAGCAAGAAAGAAGAAGAAGCGTTTTATTTCCCTCTACTCTGTGACAAAGCTAAGGTCTTTCAGAACTCAGTGTATCCTTCACCATCTGCCCCTCATATTCTTTCCGTCCTCCTCTTCTAATTCCTATCCGCTTTGCTGCCATTGCTATCTCCCATAATCCCCCTCTCTCTGTTCTCTCTTTTACTTTTTCAATAATGCCCTTTCTGTCTTAAAGAAAATCCATTAATTTGTCCTGTTCTTTTAGTCTTTCTGCCGTTCTGTTCTCTCCCACTCTTCTCTCTCTCTCTCTCTCTCTCTCTCCCACTCTTCCCTTCTCTCTCTCTCTCTCTCTCTCTCTCTCTCTCTCTCTCTCTCTCTCTCCCACTGTTCCCTTCTCTCTCTCTCTCTCTCTCTCTCTCTCTCTCTCTCTCTCCCACTCTTCCCTTCTCTCTCTCTCTCTCTCTCTCTCTCTCCTCTCTCTCTCTCTCTCCCACTCTTCCCTTCCCTTCTCTCTCTCTCTCTCTCTCCCACTCTTCCTCTCTCTCTCTCTCTCTCTCTCTCTCTCTCTCTCTCTCTCTCTCTCTTTTCTGCTCCCAGACACCACTGTCTCTCTTTTCTCCCTCTTTCCTTGTTTAATCATCTCTCTCCAGCTGCCCGATCTCTTTCCTGTGGCCACCACTGTCTCCTCTCCTCCTTGTATCTACAGCCTCACTCTGTCCGTTCCTCTGTTGACCTTTCCTCCCCTCACCCCCGGGCCTTTCCTTTCAGCCATCTCGTTCGTCTCTCTTATGCGTACACACACACACATGCAGCCCACACATGCAGCACACACACACAGACACACACACACACAGTGACGGCTTGTCGCTTCAGCAATGTGACGGCACAGGGGTGACACCACGCCCGTCAACCTGACATCTGGCATTTCACAACGGTCCACTAAACCCTGACAACCACTGGAGAGACAGGAGAAAGGGGAAATGGGTGAACACTGTGTAAAAAGAGATACTGGTTGGAATGTGTAAAAAAAAAGGATGGGACAAAATCACAGCGTAGGCAATAACAATGAAGTTGAACTCAGAGAAAAGAGGAAATTATGACAAAAGGTCATGTGTGGTACAGTGTGTGCATTTACAGTTGTGTTGGTTAATATACGGTTCATTCGGGAAGGTTTCAAACCCTTACCTTTTCCACATTTTGTTACGTTACAGCCTTGTTCCAAAATTGATTAAATAAAACAAATTGATCAACAATCTGCACACAACACCCCATAATGAAAAGGCATAAGTATTCAGACCCTTTGCTAAGTTCCATCCTGTTTTCATTGATCATCCTTGAGATGTTTCTACAACTTAAATTAGGGTCCACATGTGATAAATTCAATTGATTGGACATGATTTGGAAAGACACACACCTGCCTATAAAAGGTCCCACAGTTGACAGTGCATGTCAGAGCAAAAACCAAGACATGAGGTCGAAAGAATTGTCCGTAGAGCTCCGAGACACGATAGTGTCGAGGCACAGATCTGGGGCAGGGAACCAAAAACATTCTGCAGCATTGAAGGTCCCCTAGAACACAATGGCCTTGGAACCTCCAAGACTCTTCCTAGAGCTGGCCGCCAGGCCAAACTGAGCAATCGGGGAGAGAAGGACCTTGGTCAAGGAGGTGTCCAACAACCCAATGGTCACTTTGACAGAAATCCATAGGTCCTCTGTGGAGATGGAATAAACTTACAGAAGGACAGCAATCTCTCCAGCACTCCACCAATCAGGCCTTTATGGTAGAGTGGCCAGACGGAAGCCACTCCTCAGTAAAAGGCACATGACAACCTGCTTGGAGTTTGCCAAAAGGCACCTAAAGACCATGAGAAACAAGGTTATCTGGTCTGATGAAACCAAGATTGAACTCTTTGGCCTGAATGCCAAGCGTCACATCTGGAAGAAACCTGACACCACCCCTACCGTGAAGCAGGGTGGTGGCATCATCGTGCTGTGGGGATGTTGTTCAGCAGCAGGGAATGGGAGACTAGTCAGGATTGAGAAAAAGCTCAATGGAACAAAGTACAGAGAGATCCTTGAAGGAAACCTGCCCGAGTGCTCAGGACCTCAGACTGGGGCATAGGTTCACTTTCCAACACGACACTAAGCACACAGCCAAGACAATGCAGGAGTGGCTGCGGGACAAGTCTCTCTGTCCATGAGTGGCCCAGCCAGAGCCCGGACTTGAACCCGATAGAACCTCTCTGGATAGACCTGAAAATAGCTGTGCAGTGAAGCTCCCCATTCAACCTGATAGAGCTTGAGAGGATCTGCAAAGAAGAATGGAAAAAACCCGAGGCTGTATTCGCTGTCAAAGGTGCTTCAACAAAAAACTGTGTAGAGGGTCTAAATACTTATGTGAATGTGATTTTTCAGGTAAAAACCTTTTTACAATTGTACAAAATTCTAAAAACCTGTTTTTTCTTTGTTATTATGAGGTATTGTGTGTAGGTTGATCATTTTTTTGATGAGGGGAAAAAACTATTTAATCCATTTCAGAATAAGACTAACGTTACAAAATGTGAAAAAAGGATTTGCGAGAGGGATTTGAATAGTTTCCTAATACACTGTACTTAAAAAATGTTGAATGCAATCTGAAGGGCACTTGACACCTGCATGTTCACGAGTGTATGTATGTGAACACATTTTCCATATATTCCCATACATAGGAACCAATATACAGTACACAGGCAGCTAGGAAAGTTAAGGCTAGCTTTTTCAAACAGAAATTTGCATCCTGTAGTACAAACTCAAAAAAGTTCTGGGACTCTGTAAAGTCCATGGAGAATAAGAGCACCTCGTCCCAGCTGCCCACTGCACTGAGGCTAGGAAACACTGTCACCACCGATAAATCTACGATAATCGAGAATTTCAAGAAGCATTTTTCTATGGCTGGCCATGCTTTCCACCTGGCTACCCCTACGCCGGTCAACAGCTCTGCACCCCCCACAGCAACTTACCGAAGCCTCCCCCTCCCCCTCCTTCACCCAAATCCAGCTGATGTTCAGAAAGAACTGCAAAATCTGGACCCCTACAAATCAGCTGGGCTAGACAATCTGGACCCTCTCTCTCTAAAATTATCCACCACAATTGTTGCAACCCCTGTACTAGCCTGTTCAACCTCTCTTTCGTATCGTCTGAGATCCCTAAAGATTGGAAAGCTGCCGCGTCATCCCCTTCTTCAAAGGTTGAGCCACCCTAGACCCACACTGTTACAGTCCTATATCTATCCTACCCTGCCTTTCTAAAGTCTTCGAAAACCAAGTTAACAAACAGATCACTGACCATTTCGAATTACACCGTACCTTCTCCTCTATGCAATCCGTTTCTGAGCTGGTCATGGGTGCACCTCAGCCAGCTCAAGGTCCTAAACGATATCACAACCTCCATCGATAAAAGACAATACTGTGCAGCCGTCTTCATCGACCTTGCCAAGGCTTTTGACTCTGTCAATCACCTCACTCTGTTGGCAGACTCAACAGACTTGGTTTCGCGAATGACTGCCTCGCCTGGTTCACCAACTGGTTCTCAGATAGAGTTCAGTGTGTCAAATCGGAGGGCCTGTTGTCCGGACCTCTGCCAGTCTCTATGGGGGTGCCACAGGGTTCAATTCTCGGGCCGACTCTATTCTCTTTACACATCAATGATGTCGCTCTTGCTGCTGGTGATTCTCTGATCCACCTCTATGCAGATGACACCATTCTGTATACTTCTGGCTCTTCTTTGGACACTGTGTTAGCAAAGCTCCAGACGAGCTTCAATGCTATACAACACTCCTTCCGTGGCCTCCAACTGCTTTTAAATGCTAGTAAACTAAATGCATGCTCTTCAACCGATTGCTGCCTGCACCTGCCCGCCTGTCCAATATCACTACTCTAGACGGTTCTGACTCCGAATATGTGGACAACTACAAATACCTAGGTGTCTGGTTAGACTGTAAACTCTCCTTCCAGACTCACATTAAGCATCTCCAATCCAAAATTACATCTAGACCAGCTTCCTATTTCGCAACAAAGCATCCTTCACTCTTGCTGCCAAACATACCCTCGTAGAACTGACTATCCTACCGATCCTTGACTTCGGCAATGTCTTTTACACAATAGCCTCCAACACTCTATTCAGCAAATTGAATGTAGTCTATCACAGTGCTATCCATTTTGTCACCAAAGTCCCATATACCACCCACCACTTTAACCTGTATGCCGTCGCTGGCTAGCCCTCGCTTCATATTCATCGCCAAACCCACTGGCGTAAGGACATCTATAAGTCTTTAATAGTTAAAGCCCCTCCTTATCTCATCTCACTGGTCACCATAGCAGCACCCACCCGTAGCATCTCCTTTGGCCGTCTTTCCTTTCAGTTCTCTGCTGGCAATGACTGGAACGAATTGCAAAAATCGTTGAAGCTGGAGGCTTATATCTCCCTCACTAACTTTAAGCATAAGCTGTCAGAGCAGCTTACTGATCATTGCACCTGTACACAGCCCATCTGTAAATAGCCCACCCAACTACCTCATTCCCATATATATATATATTTTTTTTGCTCCCTAGCACCCCAGTATCTCTACTTGCACATTCATCTTCTGCACATCTATCACTCCAGTCTTAATGCTATTTGTAATTATTTCACCACTATGGCCTATTTATTGCCTTTACCTCCCTAATCTTACTACATTTGCACACACTGTATATAGATTTGTCTATTGTGTTATTGACTTTACGTTTATCCCATGTGTAACTCTGTTTGTGTCACACTGCTTTGCTTTCTCTTGGCCAGGTCTGTTGTAAATGAGAACTTGTTCTCAACTGGCCTACCTGGTTAAATAAAGGTGAAATAAAAAAAATGTAATACAAATTTGAGCCTTATATACCATTTCCAAGGTTTTTTTTTTTTACACTGCAGTTGGGGAAACATGGCAAAGTGATGCTTAGAAACTTGTTATTCTCCCTTGAAAGTGTTTCACACTTGATCAAGATCTTTTTTTTAGTACACCCTCTTCAGCCTTAGTCCATCTATCTCTTTAAGTGGTTTTAAAGTAGTGTTGTTAACAAGTGGTGAAAGTAGTAGACTACAACAAGGAAAATCTCCAGGTAAAAATACATTTAATCTAGTCTCCTTGCTCTATGTCCTAACATGTTGTTCTTCACATTGTCTCTAGTAAACACACTATATATCAAATCAAACCAAATCAAAGTGTATATGTCACGTGCACAGGATACAACATGTGTGAACAGTACAAGTGAAAAGCTCTTTCTCAACAGTGCTGCATTAATTTGTCAAAAGAAAAGTATCAATATATTTAAAAAATTGAAGATAAAGTGTCAATGCCAGTTGAGAAAGAACAAAATGTACAAGAAAAATATCAATAATGATTTCAGTGATACTGGTGATAGATGAGGTAGATATACGCATACAATCAGGGGTAAACTGAGCAGCGGGATAAATGTAAATAGTAGCAGCAACATAGTGGTTGTGTGTGTGTGTGTGTGTGTGTGTGTGTGTGTGTGTGTGTGTGTGTGTGTGAATGTTTCTCTGTGTGTGTGTGAGTGTGTATGTTTCTGCGTGTGTGTGTGTGTGTGTGTGAGTGTGAATGTTTCTGAGTGTATGTGTGTGTATCAGTTTTAGGAGAGAGTGATGTACATGTGCATAGAGACAGTGCAGACAATCCAAGTGTGCAGGTGAACAGCCATTGAGAGACAGCCAAAGTTGTCTGGGAGCCTGTTGGTCCGGGACCTGATGCTTCGGTACCGTCTTCCCGGCGGTAGCAACAAGAACAGTCTATGGCTGGGGTGGTTGGAGTCTGATGTTGAGGGCCTTCCTCCTTGTGTAAATGTGACCGACCACCTGAATTCAGTCCTACTGCATGTAGCAACATTTGAAATTCTGTTTTTAACATTGGATAAAAGTAGAGAACTATAAAATGTATCATACACCACAGTTGATGAACAATGGGAAAGTAATTCTGCTTTGAAAGTTAATAAAATAATGTAACCCTATTTTTTTTTTAAATGGCCCTTGAATATTTTGGTACAACTACTGGAGAGCTCTTTGTCTATAACCCCTTCAGCTTCGTTCACACCCTCTTAAGGTTTATCCCCACCCATCTCTTTAAGGGTTCACATGTGAGGCCATACGCTAAACAACCAAAGATTTCAAGACTACAGTTGTCGTGGTGACATCATGTCATCCAACATGAAACTTGTTGATATGAAAAAGTATAAACAACAGGCAGCCTGGTGGTCCAAAATAACCGGTGCATTTTAACACCAACAAACCCATCTGTTTAAAAATGAATATTTAAAGCAACTTCCTTAACAATGTTTTGGTTAGTTTCTAGCTCGTTAGCTAGCTAATGTTAAGTTAGCTGGCTGTCCAGTTCAAATAATGACCATATCATAGCTGACAACATCTTAACTTTAGCTAATATTTATATATTATTACAGGAAAATAAACTCACAACAAGATCATGATTTACAAGTTAATGGCAAGCTAATTATACAGAAAATAGCTTACGATTGTTAGTGTGCCGAAATAGAAGTAGGGTATTCTAATGGAGACACTGTCTCGTTGGCCTAACATTATATCCTAATTTGACTTTGGTGCAGGTCATGTTGTTCTTCGCATTACCGTCTCTGGTAAACACACACTATATCAAATCAAATCAAAGTTTCTTTGTCACATGCACAGGATACAGAAGGTGTGAACAGTACAGTGAAATGGTTACTTGCATAGTGGAGTCTTTTGATTAGACATGTAGCTAGCTAGCTAGTTACAAAATGAACCATAATCCCAACTGATAACAGTGCATGAATCTGCAGGTAACTCCATTTAACCAACTAGGTTCAATGTTAGCTCCCTAGCTAACATTTGGCTATAACTAGCAATGCAAATGTTTACGTTCAAATGCCTCTCCTGTGAAGTAGTAACATGCGACATACGTATGCCTAGTTTCCTGAAATGAGTCACAAATGTCCTCGATGACTGGGAATTCGCTCCCAGGGACGAGGGAGTATAAATTCAGAGAGCCTGTTTCTGTCCTGCCCTCAAATTTGGTGCAGGGTATGTGATGTCCATGGCCTCTTTGTCGCGAAACTCCCTGAACCTCTCCAAAATATATGTTTGTTGAGTTGTGTCCAGTCCAGCTGGTGCTTGTACAGGCATAGCATCTCTGGGAGGAAGGATATCAGCGTTGCAAAGCATCTGAAACCTGGTCCCAACTGAGTCCGGACGCTCCTTGGTGACAACAACACAAGACTTAAGAGCATGTTAAACAGGAAAATAGACCAAAAATAGGCAAGACATTTAAAACTTTCATACCTGCTAAAACGTCAATTCACCTCCAAGTTTATATAATAAGAGTAAGCTCGTACAATGCAATGACAATTACCTGAAATGCTGGTATGGCTTGATCTGTGCCAGTGGCCTGAAGGACAGAGTCAGGTGTTCTTGCCAGCCATAGCTTTCCACCAGCTGTGTACGGTCCTCCAGTTCAACTAGCTGTGGGATGCTGACCCGTCACAGTGCTGTCCTTCACCACACCAGCATTCTCTGACAAGGTGTTCTGGTCTTTCTGAAGGTCTGGTTTGGCTTGGTATGGCTTGGTATGGCTTGGTATGGCCTGGTATGGCCTGGTATGGCTTGGTATGGCCTGGTATGGCTTGGTATGGCTTGGTATGGCCTGGTATGGCTTGGTATGGCTTGGTATGGCTTGGTATGGCCTGGTATGGCTTGGTATGGCTTGGTATGGCTTGGTATGGCCTGGTATGGCCTGCGATCAGGAAGGGAAGTTCCAGACTGGTGGAGCTTGTGAATGGTCTGCCAGGTGCAATACCAGAGCACAAACCTGTTCTTGTTTTGGCCACTGCAGTTTTCACAATCCAGGTCCACACGTGTTTCCCCAACTCCATAGTTTGCAAATAAATGGTGCACATAGTTGACTGCGCTGTTGCATTTGGTGGATGACATGCCGCCATCAATCAAATAGTTGACTTGTTGTGGTATTCCTTCACAGCAGGCACCAAGCAAGCCTCACTTGCGAGGAATTAAAAAGTATCATGGACCTGGCTGCATAGGGTCAGAAGGATACTACACATGCAAAAATATATAAATAAAAAGAAAAATACATTTTAATTGATTGTCACATCTCTGTCAGTCTGTCTACCAAGGTCAGTGCAAGATTTTTTGGGGGTATCTGTACTTTACTATTTATATTTTTGACAACTTTTACTTTAACTACATTTCTGAAGTAAATAATGTACTTTTTACTCCATACGTTACATTTCGAATGCTTAGCGGAACAGGAAAATGGTCCAATTCCCGCATTTATCAACAGAACATCCCTGCTAATCCCTACTTGGCATTTGTATTTATTACCATCCCCATTAGCCACTGCAAAAGCATCAGCTACTCTTACTGAGGTCCATATGAAACATGACATAATACGTAGTATAGAAGATTATTAGTCAAGGACTGAAATACATACATGTAAAGCATCACACATAGCCTAGGTCTAATACGTGGTACAGTGCAAATTACAATACAAGATAAATGATATAAAATGGCTGTGTCTCTTCACAGTACCCTTTGGTACAATAAGATCATCATCATCAATCAAATGTATTTGTATAGCCCTTTGTACATCAGCTGATATCTCAAAGTGCTGTACAGAAACCCAGCCTAAAACCCCAAACAGCAAACAATGCAGGTGTAGAAGCACGAAGATGCTATTTATCCGTTTTTATTGCTAGCTTTGTAACGGAGACGCTGTGAGTCGAGATTTGTCACACGCCAAATACAACAGGTGAATACAACACGCCTAACACAACAAATGCCCTTAACCAACAATGCAGTTTTAAGTAAAAAGAAGTGTTAAGAATGTATTTACAAAATAAACTGAAGTAAACAACAAATAAATATGAAAAAAGTTTAAAACATTTTTTTTTTTTTAAGTGCAACAATAAAATAACAGTAACAGGTAGCAAGCACTGTTACAGAGTCAATGTGCAGGGGTTAGTCGAGGTATTGAGGTAATATGTACATGTTGGTAGAGACAATAAACCGAGAGAAGTAGCAGAGTATAAATGTGTGGGGAGGGAAATAGTCCGGGTAGCCATTTGGTAAAGCTGTTGAGGAGTCTTATGGCTTGGGAGTAGAAGCTGTTAAGAAGCCTTTTGGACCTAGACTTGGCACTACCGTGCGGTAGCAGAGGGAACAGTCTATGACTAGGGTGGCTGGAGTCTTTGACAATTTTTAGGGCCTTCCTCTGACACCGCCTGGTATAGATTTCCTGGATGGCAGGAAGCTTGGCCCCAGTGTTGTACTGGGCCGTACGCACTACCCTCTGTAGTGCCTTGCGGTCGGAGGCCGAGTAGTTGCCATACCAGGCAGTGATGCAACCAGTACTCTCGATGGTGCAGCTGTAGAACTTTTTGAAGATCTGAAGACTCATGCCAATTTTTTTCAGTCTACTGTCGTGCCCTCTTCACTACTGTCTTGGTGTGTTTGGACAATGACAGTTCGTTGGTGATGTTGACACCAAAGAACTTGAAGCTCTCAACCTGCTCCACTACAGACCCGTTGATGATAATGGGGGCGTGATCAGCCCACATTTTCCTGTAGTTCACGATCATCTCCTTTGTCTCGATCACATTGAGGGAAAGGTTGTTATCCTGGCACCACACTGCCAGGTCTCTGACCTCCTCCCTATAGGCTGTCTCATCGTTGACTGTTGTGTCGTCGGCAAACTTAATGATGGTGTTGGAGTCATACATGGCCATGCAGTCATGGGTGAATAGGGAATACAGGAGGGGACTGAGCACGCACCACTGAGGGACCCCAGTGTTGAGGATCAGCATGGCAGATGTGTTGTTACCTACACTTACCACCTGGGGGTGGCCCGTCATGAAGTCCAGAGGGAGGTGTTTAGTCCCAGGGTCATTAGCTAAGTGATGAGCTTTGAGGGCACTGTAGTGTTGAACGCTGAGCTCGGTGAGGGACAGGTTGAAAATGTCGGTGAAGACACTTACCAGTTGGTCAGCACATGCTCGGAGTACACGTCCTGGTAATCCGTCTGTCCCTGCGGCCTTGTGAATGGTGACCTGTTTAAAGGTCTTACATCGGTTGCAGAGAGCGTGATCACACAGTGGCCTGGAACAGCTGGTGCTCTCATGCATGCTTCACTGTTGCATGCCTCGAAGCACGCATAGAAGTCATTTAGCTCGTCTGTTAGGCTTGTGTCATTGGGCAGCTCACGGCTGTGCTTCCCTTTGTAGTCTGTAATAGTTTGCAAGCCCTGCCACACGCGACGAGCGCCGATGCAGTAGGATTCAATCTTAGTCCTGTATTGACACTTTGCCTGTTTGATGGTTCGTCGGAGGGCATAGCGGGATTTCTCATAAGTGTCCGGGTTAGAGTCCCGCTCCTTGAAAGCCGCAGCTCTAGCCTTTAGCTCAGTGAGGATGTTGCCTGTAATCCATGGCTTCTGGTTGGAATATGTACGTATGGTCACTGTGGGGACGACGTCATCGATGCACTTATTGGTGACTCTAGTGACTAATGTTTATTTTAATTTTTTTTTTTTTTAAATAGTCAAGTCAGTTAAGAACGAATTCTCATTTTCAATGACGGCCTAGGAACAGTAGGTTAACTGCCTTGTTCAGGGGCAGAACGACAGATTTTTACCTTGTCAGCTCGGGGATTCGATCTTGGTGCACTGGCCCAATGTCTTTGAGTCCCGGAACGTATTCCAGTCTGTGCTAGCAAAACGATCCTGTAGCTTTAGCATCTGCGTCGTTTGACCACTTCCTTATTGAGCGAGTCACTGGTACTTCCTGCTTTAGTTTTTTCTTGGAATCAGGAATCAGGAGGATAGCGTTCTGGTCAGATTTTCGAAATGGAGGGCGAGGTAGAGCTTTGTACGCGTCTCTGTGTGTGGAGTAAAGGTGGTCTAGAGGGGGGGAATATAATAGATGAAAACTCTCTTTGTAAATAATGTGGTCTACAGCTTATCATGAGATGCTCTACCTCCGGTGAGCAAAACCTTGAGACTTCATTAAAATTAGATTTTGTGCACTTTCTGACTAAATGAGATATGATTTATGATGTTAGCTCAAAATCAAATCAAATTTATTTATATAGCCCATCGTACATCAGCTGATATCTCAAAGTGCTGTACAGAAACTCTAAAACCCCAAACAGCAAGCAATGCAGGTGTAGAAGCACGGTGGCTAGGAAAAACTCCCTAGAAAGGCCAAAACCTAGGAAGAAACCTAGAGAGGAACCAGGCTATGTGGGGTGGCCAGTCCTCTTCTGGCTGTGCCGGGTGGAGATTATAACAGAACATGGCCAAGATGTTCAAATGTTCATAAATGACCAGCATGGTCGAATAATAATAAGGCAGAACAGTTGAAACTGGAGCAGCAGCACGGCCAGGTGGACTGGGGACAGCAAGGAGTCATCATGTCAGGTAGTCCTGGGGCATGGTCCTAGGGCTCAGGTCCTCCGAGAGAGAGAAAGAAAGAGAGAAAGAGAGAATAAGAGAAAGCACACTTAAATTTACACAGGACACCGAATAGGACAGGAGAAGTACTCCAGATATAACAAACTGACCCTAGCCCCCCGACACATAAACTACTGCAGCATAAATACTGGAGGCTGAGACAGGAGGGGTCAGGAGACACTGTGGCCCCACCCGAGGACACCCCCCGGACAGGGCCAAACAGGAAGGATATAACCCCACCCACTTTGCCAAAGCACAGCCCCCACACCACTAGAGGGATATCTTCAACCACCAACTTACCATCCTGAGACAAGGCTGAGTATAGCCCACAAAGATCTCCGCCATGGCACAACCCAAGGGGGGGGCGCCAACCCAGACAGGATGACCACATCAGTGAATCAACCCACTCAGGTGACGCACCCCTTCCAGGGACGGCATGAGAGAGCCCCAGTAAGCCAGTGACTCAGCCCCTGTAATAGGGTTAGAGGCAGAGAATCCCAGTGGAAAGAGGGGAACCGGCCAGGCAGAGACAGCAAGGGCGGTTCGTTGCTCCAGAGCCTTTCCGTTCACCTTCCCACTCCTGGGCCAGACTACACTCAATCATATGACCCACTGAAGAGATGAGTCTTCAGTAAAGACTTAAAGGTTGAGACCGAGTTTGGGTCTCTGACATGGGTAGGCAGACCGTCCCATAAAAATTGAGCTCTATAGGAGAAAGCCCTGCCTCCAGCTGTTTGCTTAGAAATTCTAGGGACAATTAGGAGGCCTGCGTCTTGTGACCGTAGCGTACGTGTAGGTATGTACGGCAGGACCAAATCAAAGAGATAGGTAGGAGCAAGCCCATGTAATTTTTATTTTACCTTTATTTTACTAGGCAAGTCAGTTAAGAACAAATTCTTATTTTCAATGACGGCCTAGGAACAGTGGGTTAACTGCCTGTTCAGGGGCAGAACGACAGATTTGTACCTTGTCAGCTCGGGGATTTGAACTTGCAACCTTTCGGTTACTAGTCCAACGCAATGCTTTGTAGGTTAGCAGTAAAACCTTGAAATCAGCCCTTGCTTTGACAGGAAGCCAGTGTAGGGAGGCTAGCACTGGAGTAATATGATCAAATTGTTTGGTTCTAGTCAGGATTCTAGCACCCGTATTTAGCACTAACTGAAGTTTATTTAGTGCTTTATCCGGGTAGCCGGAAAGTAGAGCATTGCAGTAGTCTAACCTAGAAGTGACAAAAGCATGGATTAATTTTTCTGCATCATTTTTGGACAGAAAGTTTCTGATTGGTGGTGGTGTTAGTTACCAAGTAGCTAGCAAACAGTAGGCTTTATTTTGCAATGCAAATGGATTTCTGACAAAATGAGATATGATTTATTACGTTAGCTGGCATGGATACCAAATAACTAACATTAGTTAGCTAGCTAGGTTTAATGTTGGCTAGCTAACATTAGCTCAGATCTGGCACTCCAGTACCTCTTGCCGTGCTGTAACTTAGAGAATAGTCTATGACTTGACTTGGGTGGCTGGAGTCTTTGAAAATGTTGAGGGCCTTCCTCTGACCCCACCTGGTATAGAGGTCCTGGATGGCAGGGAGCTTGGCCGCATGCTCTACCCACTGTCATCAAATCAAATAAAAATGTATTTGTCACATACACATGGTTAGCAGATGTTATTGCGAGTGTAGCGAAACTCTGCAATGTCTGGCTCAACGATACTAGGCTCATAATTAAAATAAAATAAATATTCATATTTGTAGATCACCTACGAGTATGTAATTAATCATCATGAAAGTTCACATGTACAATAATACATTTCTGAAAAAAAGTAGCATTTTTTGTTGTTATTGAAGAAAGTCCGTCTTGCGCCTCACTTGAGAGATCCAGACACATATGGGCATACATCTACACAATACATCTCCTGTCTTATATACATTTACATTTAAGTCATTTAGCAGACGCTCTTATCCAGAGCGACTTACAAATTGGTGCGTTCACCTTAAGACATCCAGTGGAACAGCCACTTTACAATAGTGCATCTAAATCTTTTAAGGGGGGGGGGGGGGTGAGAAGGATTACTTTATCCTATCCTAGGTATTCCTGAAAGAGGTGGGGTTTCAGGTGTCTCCGGAAGGTGGTGATTGACTCCGCTGTCCTGGCGTCGTGAGGGAGTTTGTTCCACCATTGGGGGGCCAGAGCAGCGAACAGTTTTGACTGGGCTGCGCGGGAACTGTACTTCCTCAGTGGTAGGGAGGCGAGCAGGCCAGAGGTGGATGAACGCAGTGCCCTTGTTTGGGTGTAAGGGCCTGATCAGAGCCTGGAGGTACTGAGGTGCATATAAGACATGATATCGTCAAGGGATGGAAAACTCACTGAACGCTCATGAAAACAATAACTAATGTATAAAGAAGCAAGTTATGGCTAGGGGCTAAATACAAAAAAATTGAAATTCATTTTGTTTTTTGATGCAGGACTTACCTACTGTATCTTTCCCAAAATCCACACGTTTTTTCAGAAATGCTGGTTGGAATATTCCTAAAACCAAGAGGGAATATTCAGAAAAATCTGTGAAACCGCCTACCCAGTATTTCTGGAAAACCAGGCAATGTGGGGAAAATCACTGCCATTTCGCAACCCAACATCACATGATCTAAATAGAATTTCAGGCAAATGGCAGGACAACCTATCATGACTGTGCATTTGTATTGTTATTCTGAATTCATCCTTCAGTAATTTCAGGGGTGTCTGCACTTAGGGTCCTTTTTTTAATCATGCACATCACATCAGGCGGCTCGTCGTGCTGCATGCTCACAATTGATTTGGCATGGCTTGAATTACATTCCTTCTTTTATTGTCATATAAGAACACATAAGAACACCACCAAAAAGAAAGCGAGTGATAAAATAAGGGAACTAACCTCACCTGAGCCGTGCGTGTCTATGTGTGAGAACATGAAGAGGTTTTTATCCGTGCAGATCTGTCTGTGACTGGGAAATGCCGACAGGCAACCGGTTGCCCGTAGAGGGAGGGAGCGGTCCTTATCAGGACCCTTGCACTGGGGATGTTTTTCTTAATTTATTTCCACCAGATAGGGAGATCAAGAGTGGCATTTCCATCAGGTGTTATAGGCGTGATAGTGTGTGCTAGGTTTTGTGTATACTGTGTGTGTGAACATGCATGCCTGTGTGTGTGTGTGCATGTGTGTGTGTAACCCCCTCACCACAAGGCTCGGGTGAACCAGCATTGGAATAATGGTGAAAATTACATCTCAGTAGGGCTGACACACTTACCGTATATCTGTGTAACCAATGTTTATGGATGAAGACTGTCGTTTTGCTATGCCAACGGTTATTATGGAGACCGCAGTCATTTGGATGGCCAATTACCATCATCCAAAATTTCATGACCATCACAGCCCTACATCTCAGTAAATGAACTTGAATGATATTGATTCACTCTAGGAAAAACGAGAGGGATATTACTAATAGATATATAAAGGCTTAGGTTACTGTTTTCAGACTGTTCTCCCAGCCCATGCAATAACAATGACTTAAGGAAAATACAACACACGGAATGCAATTTGACTAAAATGTATTAATAGTATAGTGATCTATAACACAATCACAATTTAAAGTAATACAAATCTAACCTTGTGTACTCTTAAAACTCAGTCTTGCAAACTAATGTTGGCACGTGTTGGGAGCGCAACTAAGACGAATGACTCAGCAATGAATGGGAACCCAATGTTACTCAAGCAGCAAGATTAAGCAACAGTGTTGTATGTTCACAGAGGTAAAAGTGTAAACTCAACAACAGTGTTGTCTCTCTTCTCCTTCCATCTCGAGCAGCATCACGAGCCTGAGAGCCCCAAAAGTCCTGTGCAAAGTAAACCCAGAGTTCACACGATTTTCCCAAAACTTAGCAAGGCTTCTCATTGGCTAAACAAAACCAGGTTACTGCAATTTACACGAACTCAAAAGGTCAAACAAATTAACTGGACAGTACATTATAGAATTCCACCAAACAGTGATTTCCAAATGATTGACATGTATTTTCTTTGAAGTTTGCACATGAAAGAAACACATTTGTTTGATGGAAGGTAATTACAAAATATGCTCAACAAAATATGTTCAACAAAATATGCTCAACAGCGTTTCTAATACATGCAAGCTGGGCTAACTCCGTTGTGTGCTACTGTGTGTGTGTGTGAGCTCCACCGAAGCAGGTGAATGTAAAGGAGCGGGCAGGCTGTTTCTAAAATGTGCTAACAACTCTATTTGATTTCTTTATTAAGACATTTACAACGCATTGTCATGGAAATTATAACCATGAAAGAAAGAGAGACTGCAGAGTCTTCCAAACAACTTATTTTATTATAAGAATTGCAATTTTGGAACAACAGTAACTCAAAAGATGCAGAGTTAAGAGCCCAACAAACAAGAGTTGGGTCTCAGCCTTTATAGGAAAACACAACCTCTATGTGGTCTATGTGGCAGTTTAGAAGGTGTGTGTGATCATGGTGGGAACATAGCGTACAAACAAGTGATAACGGCAGTATTGTTAGTATCTAGATACTGCTGCCAGATAGACTAATGTAATGTTGTTTAGAAAAGTAATGCGTGTCAGCTAAGCTAACAGCAGCTACATTCTTTATGATGGCAGCCATGTTTGTTTACGTTTGACAAGCAAAAACTCCCTAATCCCAGAATGCCATCATAAAACGCAAATAAACTAATAAACTATCTGAGCTGGCAACACCGAGGTACCAAAGTTACAATCTGATGCCACGTTCAAGACAACTGGGAACTCGGGGAAATATTTGTTTTTTGAACGGTCATCTAACTCGGAATTTCAACTCGGGAACTCGGGCCTCTTTCTAGAGCTCAGACATTCTGAGGTGAAGATCATTGACGTCATTATTTTAACTAGTATTTTTCCGAGTTCACAGGTGTCTTGAAAGCACCATAATTCAGTCGAGTGAACTATCCCTTGTTATAACATCTTTGGTCTGACAGACGCTTATGTGACAAACAGAACGCATTGTATGATGTCAACAAACATGGTGCCACACATAGCTGGCAAATAGCTTAGCATTAGCTCATCATAATCAGTACAATATTCCATTTTTAAATTTTTTAAATTTTTATTTACACAAACCATGTGTCCATTACAATCTAAGCAAGAATCGGAATGCATAATGTGTCACTAGTACTTGAAAACATGAAACGACAGCAGAAAATACACAAAATTAGCCACTTACTTTGATAGGAACGCACACATGTCCAAAGTCCAATTTGTTAGACAAACAATCATGAAGGCCAGCCAGAAAATATGCCCGGGGAAAACATTTGTGCAAGGCCTGTTCTGCGCAATGTCTTCATACTTGATCTGGGAAAACACTAGGGAAGTGCTTGGGCTCACGTTGAAGAGAAGTTTGTCCACTCAGTAAAACCTCAAACATAAATTGTCCACAAGAGTGAGATGGGCTACCTCAAATGCAAAATAACAAGGGGGCGGAACACACCTCAATTCACACTGTTGTTAGAAAATGAAACTTGTTTGAAAATAACTTGAAATTGACAAGTTGAAACAGCCTGTTGATAATTAGCAGGCAGCATGCCTTGGTTTGATGGCAGTGCGGGGTACTGTTGCGTAACAATCACATTTTGGAACAGTGAGATAAGCTGGGTTATGTTCTTGAAGGGCTACCTCTGCATTCTGACATCACTCGCATGAAAAAAACTCACTCAGGGGCAACTGTTAGAGATATTTAGAACTCACATGTGAAAAGGTTAAGGCTTATACAGCGCATATGCTTAACAGAGTTTGTCATTTCCCAACCATATCCCCCCCTTTGAGACTAATCTCAATCTAATACAAAATTACAAGTAAGCATGTAAGTATTAATTCATAATGTAAGCCAATTTTGTCATAATCTAAGCAACACTTCAACCAAGCAAAATATAAAGCATTGTAGGAGAGGGCTTTCATACACTTGTACATTATCTTTGTAAATGGCTTCCATTGAGCCACTGAGTTTATCTATTTTTTCACATGGTGCAAATGAGGGAGGTGTTAAGTCTCACTAGGGTTTAGCATCGTGACCAACCAGGAGGAGTCTAGGCCACACATTTGTTCTGCAGAGCCAATATGTGTTCATTAAGGACTTTGAACCTAAGTGATAGGGAAGGACTTAACCTGCCCATTTCTCATGGTGATATAAAAGGCAATGACATCCGCGGGGTTAGACCAATGCCAATAATTTTGACAGTGAGACTGACCTATACGCCAAAGGTATGGTGTATCAGTAACATTACGACACACTCACTGTGGATGAGGCGAGGATGGATCTGCAACGATTAGCAGCACTGGGCGAGAGCCCTTTCGGGTAGTTACACCTGAAAACAGGTTGTAACACATGGTTGTACAGTTTAAACTTTCTCCCTCACTACTTGTATCATTAGCTTCTATACCGGTGTTAGCCAGCCTGCCAGCTTTAGTGGACTCTGCCACTAGTACAGTCAGTGTAGTCAGCTCAACTAACACCATTGAGATCGTGTCTGTGCCTTGATCTAGGTTGAGCATAACTAAACATGGCAGTGTTCAATCTCACTGGAATAAAGACCTCCTTCATTCCTGTCATTATTGAAAGATATTGTGATATCTCACATCTCAAAATAGTGCTACTTAATGTTAGATCCCTCACTTCCAAGGCAGTTATAGACAATGACCTAATCACTGATCATAATCTTGATGTGATTTACTTGACTCAAACATGGCTCAAGCCTGATGAATTTACTGTGTTAAATGAGGCCTCTCCCTGCGCATCCCGCAAAGGCGGAGGTGTTATTAACATTTACGATAGTAAATTTCAATTTTCAATGACTGCATTTTCGTCTTTTGGGCTTCTAGTCATGAAATCTATGCAGCCTACTCAATCACTTTTTATAGCTACTGTTTCCAGACCTTCTGGGCCATATACAGCGTTCCTCACTGAGTTCCCTGAATTCCTATCAGGACCTTGTAGTCCTGGCAGATAACATTCCATTTTGTTATCACTTTAATATTCACATGGAAAAATCCACAGTCCCACTCCAAAAGGCTTTCGGAGCCAAAAACATTTGTCATAAGAAGCTGGTATACAGAAAATACCCGAGCCCTGAAGCAAGCTTCCAGGAAATTGGAACGGAAATGGCGCTTCACCAAACTGGAAGTCTTCCGACTAGCTTGGAAAGACAGTACCGTACAATATCAAAGTGCCCTCACTGTTGCTCGATTATCCTATTTTTCCAACTTAATTGTGGAGAATAAGAACAATCCCAAATGTATTTTTGATACTGTCGCAAAGCTAACTAAATCATATTACTCCAGTGCTAGCATCTCTACACTGGCTTCCTGTAAAGGCTAGGGCTGATTTAAAGGTTTTACTGCTAACCTACAAAGCATTACATGGGCTTGCTCATACCTATCTCTCCGATTTGGTCCTGCCGTACATACCTACACGTACTCTACGGTCACAGGCTTCTTTATTGGCAGGCTTCTTTATTGTCCCTCGAAATTCTAAGCAAACAGCCGGAGGCAGGGCTTTCTCCTATAGAGCTCAATTTTTATGGAATGGTCTGCCGATCCATGTGAGACGCAGACTTTGTCTCGACCTTTAAGTCTTTATTGAAGACTCATCTCTTCAGTAGGTCAAATGATTGAGTGTGATTGAAGGTGAACGGAAAGGCACTGGAGCAACGAACCGCCCTTGCTGACTCTGCCTTGCCAGTTTGCCTCTCTCCGCCAGGATTCTCTGCCTCTAACCCTATTACGGGGGCTTACTGACGCTCTTCCATCCTGTCTCTAGGAGGGGTGCGTCACTTGAGTGGGTTGAGTCACGGACGTGATCTTCCTGCCCGGGTTTGGCTCCCCCCCTCGGGTTCTTGCCGTGGGGGAGATCTTTGTGGGCAATACTCAGCCTCGTTTCAGGGTAGTTGGTGGTTTGAAGATATCCCTCTAGTGGTGTGGGGGCTGTGCTTTGGCAAAATGAGTGGGGTTATATCCTGCCTGGTTGGCCCTGTCTGGGGGTATCATCAGACTGTCTCGGCCTCCAATATTTATGCTGCAATAGTTTGTGTTAGGGGGCTAGGGTCAGTCTGTTTTGTCTGGAGTATTTCTCCTATCGTATCTGGTGTCCTGTGTGAATTTAAATATGCTCCTTCTATTTATCTCTCGCTCCCTCCCCTTACGGAGGACCTGAGACCATTCCTCAGGACTACCTGGCCTCCTCAGGACTACCTGGTCGTGCTTCTGCTCCAGTTTAAAAACGTTTCTGCCTGTGGCTATGGAACCCTGACCTGTTCACCAGATGTGCTACTTTGTCCCAGACCTGCTGTTTTCGACTCTCTCTCTACTGCACCTGCTGTCTCTAACTCTGAATTCTCAGCTATGAAAAGCCAACTGACATTTTCTTCTGAGGAGGTGACCTGTTGCATGCTGAAGAAAGCATTTGCCAAATCGATAACGGAAAACCATTTTGTCAACGCTGGCACGGCAGATAGAATCGTAATGGGGTTAGGCACAATAGAAGCCCTCCATAAACTGCATTGTTAGGTCTAAGATCTTGAACAAAATGCCAATCACCCGAGGCCTTCCGGACGAGAAGGGTGGGGGTGTTACAGAGACAGTCTGTACAAGGCACTCCTCTTTATACCAATCAAGCATGAACAGGGGTAATTCCCCCAACAGCCTCCTGACTCAGCGGATAATAGGCACGGCTGGGTCTGTGTTTGCCTTTTGGTGTGACTGTGAGTGTTTGCACCCCCTTCATTTGCCCAATGTCATGCTTATCTTTAGCCCACAAAGATTTTGTGAGACCAGCCAACAACGGTGACTCAATCTCAACAGAAACCATCTTTAGTTGAAATTCACAATCAAGGCCATGGACGCCTCATTCAACAACAGGTGCATTCCAAAAGATTGGCACACAATGCATGTGTGCTCGGGGAGAATTTAGACACATCCACCCTAACTTCATAGTCAGTAACCTGCAACACAGACTTCAGCCAAACACCAGTATCTTCCCAGGCAACGTCATCGGCCTTAGCTATCGAAACGTTCCTTTGTTATCGTTACACTAAGAGCACAAAATTGGGGCTCACTGTACATGTCACTGCCTAATAAGCTTCCTAGGCGTGTGGTTTCTTTCAGCCAATTTTGTTCATCGTACAAATCTGTCGTCAACGGCGGGAAATGGACGGTGCAATGTAGGTCAGTCTGTGGCATAGAACTGTCTGTTTCCAACAACTGCGTGCAGTTTAGAAAATCTTTGATTGGGTCACAATGTTATCTATCAATGTCATGTAATGTTCCATGCATAGTACCTGTTGAAATCAGATTAGACAGTGTCATAAGATGATATGTCTCCTGAGGCCTTTTCTTTAAAAAATTATATTTTAATTCTCAATTTACAGAGCAGATCTCTTCCTGCCAAATTTTCAGGGCAACATGCAGAAGATATGAATTGATGTTTTCTGCATGTGTCATCAACTTCTACAGGTAGGGGCTTCGTGAGCAGCTCTTTCATTGTCACTCCTCAGGCTCCCACAGTGCTGACTGATTAATTTGACATGGGAGGTTTGGACATAGAATTAGAGTTTATGACAGACATTACTACCGGGCCTGCTTACCCATGCCCGATAGTAGTCCATTCAGTAGTAGTCCTTCAGGGGGATGTTGTAGTCATCAGTGCCTGGTCTGATGTCACTGTGTTTACGGAAACAGTTCTCAAGTCTGTGCCTGTAATCTTCCTTCCTTACTTTTAGGCCTTTTGTGTGCAGCTATGGACAGCTGCCCAATCAGTCATAGGTGGGTGAAGTTCTTTAATACGATCACACAGAGAAGTCAGTTGAGTCTGATAGCCAGTTGAGTCTGATAGCCTTCCACGTCTGCCCATCGCAACCTCATCTTGATGCTGCAAATGTGGGCGACTTCGGCTACAGATGGTTTGTACAGCCTGACCAGTTTAAGCAGGTGTGGTGAAATCACCTGCATGCTTGGTGGGGTCAGGGAGGTCCTTGGCAAGCTCCTTCATCTCGTCTTGTCTCCAGGTACTCTGGATACGGGCCTCTGGGTGCCAATCAACATGGCCAGGATCATTCGGAGCTGTTTGAGGTTGTGGATTTGGGAACGTTACCAGGGGTGCCTGGGCAAGAGATGTCTTGTTGGGGTCCCCTTTTGGGCCTGTTCTTGTTGTTACGGTTGAGGGGAATGGAGATCAATTCAGACCTCTAGGGGTTGACATTGATGGTGGACTGAGTGCCCAGAGCCCATCAACACCAGACACGGGAGTCAATGTGGGTGGTGTGTAAAACGGATTCTGATTCCTCATGGGTCGCGTCGGAGGGTTTGTTGGGAACTGGCCCCTCCCACCAAGTCAATCAGGTTCAGGTCAGGATAGATAGGCGGTGGGACCGTTGGAGCTGGGGCCGGGGCTGGAAGGGGAGGCACTGGCTGGTGAGGTGTAGGAGAAACAGGGGTGTAATATCGAGGGTGGAAAAATCATTGTCATTCCTATTTTTCTCTTTTTTTTCCCCATCCGTCCTTCTTTCTTACTTTCTTTTACCATGATGCCTTCAACTTTCCTATCAGCCATGTGTTCTGCTTCTCTTTCCCATTTCCTAAAATCATCCCAATCTATCCTACTTGCTTTGCCTTTCTTGGTTGTCTCGAAGTCCTGCAACTTCTTTCTACATTCGGCTAATACGGCTTCACTTATTGTGCCTTTCAAGGGGAGTCTGCTGCCTTGTGCCTATTCCAGAATGTCCCTGCCCCACTTATCTGCCATTACCCTCACCGGTCTAGTCAGCAGGTAGGGCAGGCAAGGCTCTCCTTTGCTGCTCTTGGCACCCATTGCGGAAAACTCTGTCTACCTACACTCAAAAAACAAAAATAAACAACAAATTATTAGGAACGTCGTCCTTTTCTTAGAATTGGTTCATTGTAAAATAAAAATAGGCACTTCTTGTTCTGAAAAATATGTGTTTGCTTGTCTATGTAACATAGGGTTTATTCCCCTTACACAGACCACTATATATGTTTTATACCAATATCCGCTTACACTCCAATGGTATCCCGCTACTCTTCTTCTCCGTTGATCAAATTGTGCCCTTCTATGGTAATGCTCTAATCTGCAACTATATATTTTACCTCAGGACCCTGTCCTGGAATCACATAGCTCATGCATTTACATCTGACAATTGCAAACCATGGCATATCAATTAATATTAATTTAGTACTTTGCCAAATAATGCTAATTTACCCGGGAATACCTCTTATAAAACACAGTGAATTCTCCTCTACACACGATAGAGTCTTCTGTCTTAAGATCTAGATTTTAACCTGCACTTTAGTTGTCCTTAAAGAAAGTCAGTCTCACCCTTAATTGTATTGTTTGGGATGGCGTATCCGTCCACTGACGCTGCCTGGCGGGTCCAAAGCGGGTCCCTTCTGCTCCACTCAGGCAGAGTGTGGGCTCCCTGAGACACTTCTAATGTAGCCTCTGCGCGCCTTGGTGTCCCGGGAACGATCAGCAAACGGAGTTAGCCATCCTATCCTCGTCGCCAAGATTTGTCGTGGAAATTCTAACCAGAAAGAGAGACTTCTGTTTCTTACATGAAACAAAAAGTGGAAATGTACAGGTGTAAGGCTTGTACAGCTCGTGTGCATAACATAGTTTGTAATTTCCCCACCACAGCATACTGACATTTACTCTGTCTACAACACAGCGAATCACTCGGAGACTATTGTTCTATATGAGGTGTGTAGGTACATTCTCTCGCTCTTCACTATATATATATATATATATAGCTCTCAAATTTGTATTCCCTCTCTTCTACACTGTTCTCATTCTTATTTCTCCTCCTCCCTCTCTGTTTAACATATGAATAGACTCTGTTCCATTTCCTCATAATTATATCTACGACTAGTTAGCTACACTGAAATGCAATGTGTCACAAACCGGCTCAGAGCCCGTAACAAAAAGGGAGACAACGTGGAGATATTTAATATTTTTTTATTTTTTATTCCTTAAAGTAAACTAAGTTGACACAGCCTCTGCGTCCCAAATTGACACTGCCTCTGCGTCCCAAATTTATGAGGGTTACGTGTTCACACTTCCACTTGCCCCAGCCAACCTCCTCCCCAGACCTCAGCAACCTTTGCGCACAGGAAGCAACGTTTAAGAGGAAAGAAGAACACAAGACCAGGAGGGAACAGACAGGAAAGATTGACCATTGTTTGGTGTTGTCATGTTCTGTCACGTGAACAATCAGGAACAGGACACACAAGAGACCACACCAGCTAAACTCCAAAAGAACATCAGGGTCCTTAATTTTTACAACAACTCCCAACGATTCATAGTCACTTCCCAACGATTCATAGTCACTTCCCAAAGATTCATAGTCACTTCCCAAGGTAACAGAATATCACTAATTTCAATCTTGTAGTGTTCAGCGACCTTCAACAGCTGTTCTTTAGTACATAATTCTAACAGTTCCTCTGATGGAAAGCGAATGAACCCGTATACATAAGACACCATAGCCGTACGTAAATAATCTCGCTCAACCCCTCTGCTGAGCCATCAGACCACAACCAGAGAAATGACAATCACCCTGAGCACCACAGAAGAGAGATGAGATACGGAGCTTCCCCAAAATCTACAATAACTCAACCCTAGTCTTCGTGCGGATTTGCAGTGGGTATTTATGGACTGTAGCCTGCTGGCAAGGAAATAAAACTCCCCAGCATGCTGGCAAATTCCACCAAAGCAACGGATGTGACCCCGAGACAACTGCTCAGTCCACAGACGCCACACAAAAACAACATTATCCATGCCCAACATATTCCAAAAATGAAACATGTCGCTAAGCCTATCAGGGGAAAAAGGTATAGCTCCGGGTAGCAAGATCCACTACCCTAAATCAAATCAAATTGTATTTGTCACATACACATGGTTAGCAGATGTTAATGCGAGTGTAGCGAAATGCTTGTGCTTCTAGTTCCGACAATGCAGTAATAACCAACAAGTAATCTAGCTAACAATTCCAAAACTACTACCTTATAGACACAAGTGTAAGGGGATAAAGAATATGTACATAAAGATATATGAATGAGTGATGGTACAGAGCTGCATAGGCAAGATACAGTAGATGGTATTGAGTGCAGTATATACATATGAGTATGTAAACAAAGTGGCATTGTTAAAGCGGCTAGTGATACATGTATTACATAAAGATGCAGTACATGATATAGAGTACAGTATATACATATACATATGAGATGAATAATGTAGGGTATGTAAACATTATATTAGGTAGCATTGTTTAAAGTGGCTAGTGATATATTTTACATCATTTCCGATCAATAATTCCCATTATTAAAGTGGCTGGAGTTGAGTCAGTGTGTTGGCAGCAGCCACTCAATGTTAGTGGTGGCTGTTTAACAGTCTGATGGCCTTGAGATTGAAAAACAGCTTCTGTCTCTCGGTCCCAGCTTTGATGCACCTGTACTGACCTCGCCTTCTGGATGATAGCGGGGTGAACAGGCAGTGGCTCGGGTGGTTGTTGTCCTTGATGATATTTATGGCCTTCCTGTGACATCGGGTGGTGTAGGTGTCCTGGAGGGCAGGTAGTTTGCCCCCGGTGATACGTTGTGCAGACCTCACTACCCTCTGGAGAGCCTTACGGTTGTGGGCGGAGCAGTTGCCGTACCAGGCGGTGATACAGCCCGACAGGATGCTCTCGATTGTGCATCTGTAGAAGTTTGTGAATGCTTTTGGTGACAAGCCAAATTTCTTCAGCCTCCTGAGGTTGAAGAGGCGCTGCTGCGCCTTCTTCACGATGCTGTCTGTGTGGGTGGACCAATTCAGTTCGTTTGTGATGTGTACGCCGAGGAACTTAAAACTTACTACCCTCTCCACTACTGTTCCATCAATGTGGATAGGGGGGTGTTCCCTCTTCTGTTTCCTGAAGTCCACAATCATCTCCTTAGTTTTGTTGACGTTGAGTGTGAGGTTATTTTCCTGACACCACACTCCGAGGGCCCTCACCTCCTCCCTGTAGGCCGTCTCGTCGTTGTTGGTAATCAAGCCTAACACTGTTGTGTCGTCCGCAAACTTGATGATTGAGTTGGAGGCGTGCGTGGCCACGCAGTCGTGGGTGAACAGGGAGTACAGGAGAGGGCTCAGAACGTACCCTTGTGGGGCCCCAGTGTTGAGGATCAGCGGGGTGGAAACGTTGTTGCCTACCCTCACCACCTGGGGGCGGCCCGCCAGGAAGTCCAGTACCCAGTTGCACAGGGCGGGGTCGAGACCCAGGGTCTCGAGCTTGATGACGAGCTTGGAGGGCACTATGGTGTTAAATGCCGAGCTGTAGTAAATGAACAGCATTCTCACATAGGTATTCCTCTTGTCCAGATGGGTTAGGGCAGTGTGCAGTGTGGTTGAGATTGCATCGTCTGTGGACCTATTTGGGCGGTAAGCAAATTGGAGTGGGTCTAGGGTGTCAGGTAGGGTGGAGGTGATATGGTCCTTGACTAGTCTCTCAAAGCACTTCATGATGACGGAAGTGAGTGCTACGGGGCGGTAGTCGTTTAGCTCAGTTACCTTTCTTGGGAACAGGAACAATGGTGGCCCTCTTGAAGCATGTGGGAACAACAGACTGCGATAGGGATTGATTGAATATGTCCGTAAACACACCAGCCAGCTGGTCTGCGCATGCTACCTACCTACCCAAATCTCTCACCGAGGTACCCAGACTATTTACTCACCTCCTCAGACCGATGTCCCAACAGAAAGTAGAACAGGCTGGGCTGGGCCTGGAAACTAACCATTATACTCTCTCCAACACAGCACACAAACCAAACAAAGACAACCAATACTGGGCCTATCAAACTCAAACAAACATAATATGCAAACCAAGCACGTACAGAATTTAACATACCTCCACGTTCTCCCTAACCAATACGTTCAAAGATCCCGTACGAGCCCCCACTTGTCACGAACCGGCTCAAAGCCTGTAACAAAAGGAGGACAACGTGGAGATAAGGAATAACAAAATATTTATTAAATAAAGTAAACTATGTACAATATACAATGGTGTGTGTAATCAGTAGTGTCAGTGAGTGTTTTGCATACATGAATGTGATAATGCAGGGTGTTGAAAGGTGCCAAAGCAAACCAAAACCAAACCAAACCAAAAGGCCACCAAAATACACAACAAAATCTTTAAAAGGTGTCTGCATGGAGAGAGTCTCCTCCATGAATGGGGAAGTGGTGTATTTATCCTGGGACACACCGGGCCCAGGTGTTATTTTCGACATTGTAGAATAATAGTGAAGATATCAGAACTATGAAATAACACATATGGAATCATGTAGTAACCAAAAAAGTGCTAAAAAACTAAAAATAGGATGTTATATTTGAGATACTTCAAAGTAGCCACCCTTTGCGTTGATGACAGCATTTCACACTGTTGGTATTCTCTCAACCAGCTTCATGAGGTAGTCACCTGGAATGCATTTCAATTAACAGGTGTGCCTTGTTAAAAGTTAATTTGTGTAATTTCTTTCCTTCTTAATGTGTTTGAGCCAATCAGTTGTGTTGTGACAAGGGTAGGTGGGTGGGCCTACCTGGTAAAATACCAAGTCCATATTATTATGACATGAACAGCTCAAATAATCAAAGAGAAATGACAAAACTTTTAATGTTCCTTTAAGTGCAGAGGCAAAAACCATCAAGCACTATCTCATGAGGAACGCCACGGGAAAGGAAGACCCAGAGTTACCTCTGCTGCAGAGGATAACTTCATTAGTTACCATTCTCAGAAATTGCATCCCAAATAAATGCGTCACAGAGTTCAATAACAGATTTTTTTTTTAAACCTTTATTAGGAAATTCAGTTGTGAACTAATTCTTATTTACAATGACAGCCTACCCCGGCCAAACCCAGACGACGCTGGACCAATTGTGCGCCGCCCTATGCGACTCCCAATCACGGCCGGATGTGATGCACATCTCAACATCAACTGTTCAGAGGAGACTGCATGAATCAGGCCTTCATGATTGAATTGCTGCAACAAAACAATTAAGTACTGCAGTGCATCTCCTCCTCATGGAATGCACCAGATTTGCCAGTTCTTGCTGTTAGATGTTACCCCACTCTTCCACCAAGGCACTTGCAAGTTCCCAGACATTTCTGGGGGGAAAGGTCCTAGCCCTCACTCTCCGATCCAACAGCTGCCAGATGTGCTCAATGGGATTGAGATCCTGGCTCTTTGCAGGCCATGGCAGAACACTGACATTCCTGTCTTTCAGGAAATCACACACAGGATGAGCAGTATGGCTAGTGTCATTGTCTTGCTGGAGGGTCATATCAGGAGGGAGGAGGAAGTCTTCCATGTAACGCACAGCGTTGAGATTGCCTGCAATGACAAGCTCAGTTCAATGATACTGTGACACACCGCCCGAGACCATGATGGACCCTCCACCTCCAAATTGATCCCACTCCAGAGTACAGGCTCATTCCTTCAATGATGAATGCGACTCCAACCATCACCCCTTGTGAAACAAAACTGTGACTCGTCAGTGAAGAGCACTTTTTGCCAGTCCTGTCTGGTCCATCGACAGTGGGTTTGTGCCCATAGGCGACGTTGTTGCCAGTGATGTCTGGTGAGAACCTGCCTTACAACAGGCCTACAACCCCTCAGTCCAGCCTCTCTCAGCCTAATGCGGACAGTCTCAGCACTGATGGAGGGATAGTGCGTTCCTGGTGTAACTCGGGCAGTTGTTTTTGCCATCCTGTACCTGTCCCGCAGGTGTGATGTTCGGATGTACCTATCCTGTGCAGGGGTTGTTACACGTGATTTGCCACTTCGAGGACGATCAGCTGTCCATCCTGTCTCCCTGTAGCGCTGTCTTAGGCGTTTCACAGTACGGACATTGCAATTTATTGCCCTGGCCACATCTGCAGTCCTCATGCCTCCTTGCAGCATGCCCAAGGCACGTTCACGCAGATGAGCAGGGACCCTGTGCATCTTTCTTTTGGTGTTTTTCAGAGTCAGTAGAAAGGCCTCTTTAGTGTCCTAAGTGTTCATAACTGTGACCTTAATTGCCTACCGTCTGTAAGCTGTTAGTGTCTTCACGACCGTTCCACAGGGGCATGTTCATTAATTGTTTATGGTTCATTGAACAAGCATGGGAAACAGTGTTTAAACCCTTTACAATGAAGATCTGTGAAGTTATTTGGGTTTTTACGAATTGTCCTGAAAAAGGGACCTTTCTTTTATTTGCCGAGTTTATATTATTCATAGCTATCTATTTACCACCACAGACCAATGCTGGCACTAAGACCGCACTCAACCAACTCTATAAGGCCATATGCAAATAAAGAAATGCTCATCCAGAAGCAGCGCTCCTAGTGGCCGGGGACTTTAATGCAGGCTAACTTAAATCAGTCTTACCAAATTTTTGCCAGCATGTCTCATGTGCAACCAGAGGAAAAACAAGAAAACTCTAGACCACCACTACTCCACACACAGAGATACATACAAAGCTCTCCCCCGGGCCTCCATTAGTATAATCTGACCACAGTTCTATCCTCCTGATTCCTGCTTACAAGCAAAAATGAAAGCAGGAAGCACCAGTGACTAGATCAATAAAAAAAGTTGTAAGATGAAGCAGATGCTAAGCTTCAGGACTGTTTGGTAGCACAGACTGGAATATGTTCCGGGATTCCTCCTATGCATTGAGGAGTACACCACATCATTCAGTGGCTTCATCATTAAGTGCTTCGATGACATCATCCCCACAGTGACCATAGGTACATACCCCAACAAGAAGCCATGTACTAAAGGCAGCATCCGCACTGAGCTATAGGCTAGAGCTGCCTCTTTCAAGGAGCGGGACTTTAACCTGGAAGCTTATAAGAAATCCCGCTATGCCCTCCGACGAACCATCAAACAGGCAAAGCATCAATAAAGGACTAAGATCGAATCATACTACCCCGGCTCTGACGCTCGTCAGATGTGACAGGGCTTGCAAACCATTACATACTACACAAGAAAGCACAGCCGAGAACTGCCCAGTGACACGAGCATACCAGATGAGCTAAACTAGTTCTATGCTCTCTTCGAGGCAAATAACACTTTAACATGCATGAGAGCACCGGCTACTCCAGAAAACTGTGTAATCACGCTCTCCGCAGCAGATGTGAGTTAGACCTTTAACTTCTTATGGTATAGGGGATGCTTGCGTCCCACTTGGCCAAAAGCCAGGGAAAATGCAGCGCGGCAAATTCAAATAAAATGATATAAAACTCTAACTTTCATTAAATCACACATGTAAGATACTAAATTAAAGCTACACTCGTTGTGAATCCAGATTTTAAAAAGGCTATTTGGCGAAAGCATAAGAAGCTATTATCTGATGATAGCACAACAGTAAACAAAGAGGGTGGCATATTTCAACCTTGCAGGCGCTACACAAAATGCAGAAATAAAATATAAAACATGCCTTACCTTTGACGAGCTTCTTTTGTTGGCACTCCAATATGGCCATAAACATCACAATTGGTCCTTTTGTTCGATTAACTCCGTCCATACAGTGGGGCAAAAACGTATTTAGTCAACCATCAATTGTGCAAGTTCTCCCACTTAAAAGATGAGAGATGCCTGTAATTTTCATCATAGGTACACTTCAACTATGACAGACAAAATGAGAAAAAAAATCCAGAAAATCACATTGTAGGATTCTTAATTAATTTATTTGCAAATTATGGTGGAAAATAAGTATTTGGTCAATAAACGTTTCTCAATACTTTGTTATATACCCTTTGTTGGCAATGACAGATGTTAAACGTTTTCTGTAAGTTTTCACCAGGTTTTCACACACTGTTGCTGGTTTTTTGGCCCATTCCTCCATGCAGATCTCCTCTAGAGCAGTGATGTTTTGGGGCTGTTGCTGGGCAACACAGACTTTCAACTCCCTCCAAAGATTTTCTATGGGGTTGAGATCTGGAGACTGGCTAGGCCACTCCAGGACCTTGAAATGCTTCTTACGAAGCCACTCCTTCGTTGCCTGGGCGGTGTGTTTGGGATCATTGTCATGCTGAAAGACCCATCCACGTTTCATCTTCAATGCCCTTGCTGATGGAAGGAGGTTTTCACTCAAAATCTCCCGAAACATGGCCCCATTCATTCTTTCCTTTACACGGATCAGTCGTCCTGGTCCCTTTGCAGAAAAACAGCCCCAAAGCATGATGTTTCCACCCCTATGCTTCACAGTAGGTATGGTAGTCTTTGGACTCAGCATTCTTTGTCCTCCAAACACGACGAGTTGAGTTTTTACCAAAAGTTATATTTTGGTTTCATCTGACCATAAGACATTCTCCCAATCTTCCTCTGGATCATCCAAATTCTCTCTAGCAAATTTCAGAAGGGCCTGGACATGTACTGGCTTAAGCAGGGGGACACGTCTGGCACTGCAGGATTTGAGTCCCTGGTGGCGTAGTGTGTAACTGATGGTAGGCTTTGTTACTTTGGTCCCAGCTCTCTGCAGGTCATTCACTAGGTCCCCCCGTGTGGTTTTGGGATTTTTGCTCACCGTTCTTGTGATCATTTTGACCCCATGGGGTGAGATCTTGCGTGGAGCCCCAGATCGAGGGAGATCATCAGTGGTCTTGTATGTCTTCCATTTCTTCAAACCAAGCTGCTTACCTATTGCAGATTCAGTCTTCCCAGCCTGGTGCAGGTCTACAATTTTGTTTCTGGTGTCCTTTGACAGCTCTTTTGTCTTGGCCATATTGGAGTTTGGAGTGTGACTGTTTGAGGCTGTGGACAGGTGTCTTTTATACTGATAACAAGTTCAAATAGGTGCCATTAATACAGGTAACGAGTGAAGGACAGAGGATTCTCTTAAAGAAGAAGTTACATGTCTGTGAGAGCCAGAAATCTTGCTTGTTTGTAGGTGACCAAATACTTATTTTCCACCATAATTTGCAAATAAATTCATTAAAAAATCCTACAATGTGATTTTCTAGATTTTTTTCATCTCATTTTGTCTGTCATAGTTGAAGTGTACCTATGATGAAAATTACAGGCCTCTCATCTTTTTAAGTGGGAGAACTTGCACAATTGGTGGCTGACTAAATACTTTTTTGCCCCACTGTATATATCCAGAATGTCCATTTATGTGGCACGTTTGATCAACGTGCCACATAAATGCAAAAAGCAGGAGAACGGGAAAAACCACTGGTTGACTTGGAAACATACAAGACGAACTGGCACAGAGAGACAGGAAACACAGGGATAAATACACTGGGGAAAATAAGCGACACCTGGAAGGGGTGGAGACAATCATAGGAGCAGGTGAAACAGATCAGAAACTGCATTGTTGGTTCGGGCTCGTAAGTAAGCATTTCACTGTTGTATTTGGCTCATGTGACTAATAAAATTGCATTTGATTTGATTTTACTGTATATAAGATTCAATGACTTCCAGCATGGCTGTGGGTTCAGGGTCATTATGTTATAGTAAATTTTACTCCCTGTGTGTAGGGTACTGATGAACACAGTTAATTTCAAAAACACATGGTGTATCTATGAATCTAGCTTTTCTCTAAATTCTGAGCTGATTTTTAGCGTTTAATGTTTACTCTTTTGACAATCATTGTCCGTCTCTCTCTTGGTTAGCCACAACCCCTCCTCCTCTCATACGGACACTCTATTCACATACAATCATTATCTGATCATGTATATTGTGATTGCCTCCAATATAATTTGTGTTACAGTAAAGAGCAGAATATTTCGAGGTTCCTTCCCCCAAAATATCTAGACAATGTGCATTGGTATGAGAGAGAGAGGAAAGGTGAGAGACACACAAACAGAAATAGCCACACAGACAGACAGATCAACCAACTGACTCACGGAGAGAGAGTACTTTAAGAAAGGTTTAGTAGGAGTCACAGCTCTGTCACGCTCCCCTATTACTCCTTCGATCTTTCTTTCTTTCCTACCTTCTTTCTTTCCTTCCTTCCACACACGAGTTCTCACTCATTCCCTAATTAGTTTAATGAGAGAAGATGAGACGCTCACCTCTCCAGACTTGAGGAGAAGGAAGGGTAGAAGAGGGGAGGGAGGAAACGGATCTGCCTTAAGTACTTCTACTTCTCTCCACAGCAGCGATGATAAGGAATCTATGCTTATGTCCCAAATGGCACCTATTCCAAATGGCACCTATTCAGGTCACTTTTTTTTTGACCAGGGCTTATGGAGATCTTGTCAAAAGTAGTGCACTACATAGGGAATCATTTGGGACACAAATAAGAAGTCTATGAGAGATCGGGTGAGGCGATTTGGGATGTTGAGATGCAATTATCACACTTACCGGATTCAATTATCGCTTTTATCGCTTTGGTGTTTATACGTGGTGTTACTGTACACAAACTAGTGTTCGTGTGCTGTGTGTGTGTGCTAAAAACACACACACCTTGTTCTGAAAATGAGAAAGGAGTCCACAGTGCTTGGTGTTCAACTATCCTGTAACTGTGTCTGACCATGGGAAAAGGTGTATTTTTGATGATACTGTACCATGTTTTAGGTACATAAATAGAGGCGTTCTGCCATTGGATGACAGAGCCACTCAACAGATGGTACCATGCAGACAGAGAAAAAGCTGTGCGATGCACATGCACAGAAGCTTTACCCTGGGGTTGATCCCCATTCTTGCGCACCCCTTTCTCACCCAATAGGAGCCTGGCAGGTTAAAGGTTTCCGTCACTCCTCTGTTGAGGCTATGAAGAAAAAGAGAGAAAGAGCGAGAGAGACTTTTGACTTTCTTTACTGAAACTTTCATTTCATTTTTTTCTAAACTCACCACCCCCTTAAAAATAAAACACCAAAATATATCCTGTACTGCATACATGTACCGTACTCACCTTTCCATCTACCACATGATATAAACCAACATCACATTACCCAAAACAACTCACCACTTCTACAACCGTATATCCAAAACATCTTCCCCAGCTATACAGACAGTCCCCCCCAACACACCATATCTCTACACTTTTTATCATTCTATCGTACTCAAACTCAACCCTAAGGCGCACAGAGACCATCCCATTAAACAATAGTAAAGGGTCTGTTATCCCCCCACCTTTGACCCTGTTCCTCCTTGTTAGCCAAATAGCCTACTTCGCCTGAGCAAACAGAACATTTAACAAAACACATTTGGCCTTCTCCTTAATCAAATACCTGTATCCCATTATAAACATCCCAACAGTAAAAACCACCCCCAACCTCTCACACAGACATTCCAACAGAGACATTAGTGGCATTAACCTGGTGCACACAGAAAACACATGAATCACAGATTATTTCATTACGGCCAGGGCTCCATGAAGGACCCTCCACTGGAGGTCCCCTGACTTCTTTGATACTGGGGCTTTGTAGAGCCCCCTCCATCTAAAACCCACCATACTCTCTGCCCCACAACCCCCTGATGTGCCTTCACTCCTGTTAGGCTCCTAATGTTCCTAACCTTAACGCAGAGGTTGTAGAGGGCTTTACCTCCCAGGCTCGGGGTGTTAAAATCTAACAAGTCCTCCAAACCCCCTTGCCAGTCTCCAGTCTCTGCCATCACCTGCAGTGGCGGAAACATTGGTGGCCCCTCCCCCTTTGGCCGCTCAAACACCCCCTAAACGACTCAGACAGTGCCTCCTGGAGCTCCTCCAAGAATCTCTCTAGCAGCCTAAGAGATGTTTTTCCTGTTTGTTGTGCCAATAATTCCAGGGTTTTCCACCCCTCCTCTCCCAGCAGTCTCAGGTCACCCAGCCTTTGTAAACCCACTGCCATCAGTTGCCTCTGCAGGGTGGCTGACTGAACCGATCTCAAAGGGATGGCTGGGTTGTGGAAGATAGGCTCCTCCCACACCCACACCCACAGTCTGTTAGAGAGGACCTTGTCAAATATCTTGTAGTCTGCACAGAGTAATGTCACAGGCCTCCAGTTCTTAAGTTCACACAAGTCCCCTTTTTTGGGCAGGAGAGTCAGAGCCGTCCGACGGCAGCTCATTGGCACCTCTCCTACCCCGACGCATTCACGCAACACGCAAAAGAAGTCCTGTCCAATTATTCCCCAGAATTGTTTTATGTAACTCCACTGGGAGTCCATCGACCCCCGGTCCACAGTCCGCTCCCGCATTTCCCCACCACAGAGGTCACCTGCCCATCAGACAGCCATAGACAATGCATACCCTTGGCTTCACTGCTCTGTCTTTCCAAACCAAAGAAGGAGGAGCTGGGAGCATCCATCTCCTTGAGCATGTAGAACCTCTCTCTTACAAGTTCTCCCTTCGCTTTAACCTGGGAAAAACTGCCCAGGTCCCTACGTAATTCAGCTAAATTAGCCTGAAGGCCTACATTGCCTTGCCCCACCATCTCTACCTCCATCTCACTAATACTACTCTCTAGTTCCCCCAATACTCTCCTAGCCTCTGAGGATGAGCGAGCTGGACATTCCCCACATCCCACCATTGACTCAGAGACTCATACTCCCCTCTTCGCTGCCCCCACCTTTCCCAAAAGGTCTGGAAACCTGAGCAAAAAGTGGCATCTTGTAAGAGCTTTACATTGAACTTCCAATAGGATGCCTGCCGGGGCCCTGGTGAAATAGATTGCCGAGCCATGGATATGTGGTGATCCGAAAACCCCACAAGGGAGAATGGTAGCACCCAACAGCCTATTGCTCCGATTCCTGGACATGTAAAACCAAGCAAGTCGGGCTGCACTCACCCTAGCCCCAAAAACCTTTACCCATGTATACTGTCTTGTGTTGGGATGTTTAGTTCTCCAAACATCCACTAGGTTGAACTGATTAATGATGTCCCTTAACACTCCCACTGAATGAGACTTTTCCCAATTTCTGTCTTTGTAAAATCCATTGTACAGTTCCAGTCCCCTCACAGGCGCTACCTGTGAGAGTTCCTGTCTAAGACCAACCAACTAGAACCCCCCCCTCCCTCCCTGTGATAGGCACATACACATTTATGAAGACAAAACCCATGTTGTTCATTTCTGCTTTTACAACAAGCAGCCTACCCCTACATACCTCCCTTGGGGAGCACATTTTACAGACAGACCAGGTACAAAAATAATTTGTCCCATGGCTCAATACACTTGCCCCTTTCCACCAGAGCCCCCAATTGACTTAATTTAACACATCACTATGCGTCTCCTGCAGAAACAACACCTGTACCTTTATTTGTTTTACATATTCACCCAACACACTCTTCTTTCCCGCATCTCTGGCACCATTTATATTGAGCGAGCCTACCCGAAGAGTCTCCATAAGAAGAGGGAGAAAAGCCAGCAAAGAAAGAGACCAATAGCAAAGCTCAAAAAGCCCCAGTGTCAGAAAGAAACTATACATCTAAACAGTGTCTGAAGGTAGACCCTTGCACACTGTTGTGACCCACTTCCTCAACCTAAACTGTTTCCTGGGTGAGTGGACACCATGCCCCTCATTTTTCATAGCATGTTGTACTGATCTGACAAACTTTCTCGGATCAGAAAAAAAGCCCGAAGTTGAACTTCTTTCCCCTTGGTCTCATTCAGGAACCTTGTCAGTTCTTTCAACATGTACTTTGACCCCTCTGCTTGACTGGCTGTCAGCTCCAGACCCATTGAAGAGGAGTCTTAAAAAATTAACTCCTCATCCTCTTCCTCAGACTCACCTTCCTCATCTCCATCTCCCATCCTGACCACCTGCCCTTCCTCTCTGGTCAGGGCCTCCCCCCAGCACCAGGCAAAGGTTCCATTGTGCCTTTGACCACACCCTTTTCCTTTTCTGCTTGACACCCTCCTCCTCCCCCCTAGTCTCTTACACTTCCCCACTATACTCTCCTCATCCACGAGCATAACCTGACTAGACCCAGCATCATCTACACCACCCTCCATAGCATGACTAGGCCCAGCATCTTCTACACCACCCTCCATAGCATGACTAGGCCCAGAATCATCTACACCACCCTCCATAGCATGACTAGGCCCAGCATCATCTACACGACCCTCCATAGCATGACTAGATCCAGCATCTTCTACACCACCCTCCATAGCATGACTAGGCCCAGAATCATCTACACCACCCTCCATAGCATGACAAGGCCCAGCATCATCTACACCACCCTCCATAGCATGACTAGGCCCAGCCTCATCTACACCACCCTCCATAGCATGACTAGACCCAGCATCATCTACACCACCCTCCATAGCATGACTAGGCCCAGAATCATCGACACCACCATCCTCCATAGCATGACTAGGCCCAGCCTCATCGAGACCACCATCTCTAGCCTGACTAGGCCCAGCCTCACCGACACCACCCTCCATAGCATGACTAGGCCCAGCATCATCTACACCACCCTCCATAGCATGACTAGGCCCAGCATCATCTACACCACCCTCCATAGCATGACTAGGCCCAGAATGATCTACACCACCCTCCATAGCATGACTAGGCCCAGAATCATTGACACCACCCTCCATAGCATGACTAGGCCCAGAATCATTGACACCACCCCCCATAGCATGACTAGGCCCAGCATCATCTACACCACCCTCCATAGCATGACTATGCCCAGCATCATCTACACCACCCTCCATTGCATGACTAGGCTCAGCATCATCTACACCACCCTCCATAGCATGACTAGGCCCAGAATCATCGACACCACCATCTCTAGCCTGACTAGGCCCAGTATCTTCTACACCACCCTCCATAGCATGACTAGGCCCAGCATCTTCTACACCACCCTCCATAGCATGACTAGGCCCAGCATCATCTACACCACCCTCCATAGCATGACTAGGCCCAGCCTCATCTACACCACCCTCCATAGCATGACTAGGCCCAGCATCATCTACACCACCCTCCATAGCATGACTAGGCCCAGAATCATTGACACCACCCTCCATAGCATGACTAGGCCCAGCATCATCTACACCACCCTCCATAGCATGACTAGGCCCAGCCTCATCTACACCACCCTCCATAGCATGACTAGGCCCAGCATCATCTACACCACCCTCCATAGCATGACTAGGCCCAGCATCATCTACGCCACCATCTCTAGCCTGACTAGGCCCAGCATCATCTACACCACCCTCCATAGCATGACTAGGCCCAGAATCATCGACACCACCCTCCATAGCATGACTAGGCCCAGCCTCATCGACACCACCCTCCATAGCATGACTAGGTCCAGCATCAACTACACCACCCTCCATAGCATGACTAGGCCCAGCCTCATCGACACCACCATCTCTAGCCTGACTAGGCCCAGCATCTTCTACACCACCCTCCATAGCATGACTAGGCCCAGCATCTTCTACACCACCCTCCATAGCATGACTAGGCCCAGCCTCATCTACACCACCCTCCATAGCATGACTAGGCCCAGCCTCATCTACACCACCCTCCATAGCATGACTAGGCCCAGAATCATCTACACCACCCTCCATAGCATGACTAGGCCCAGAATCATGGACACCACCCTCCATAGCATGACTAGGCCCAGCCTCATCGACACCACCATCTCTAGCCTGACTAGGACCAGCTTTACCGACACCACCCTCCATAGCATGACTAGGCCCAGCATCATCTACACCACCCTCCATAGCATGACTAGGCCCAGCATCATCTACACCACCCTCCGTAGCATGACTAGGCCCAGCCTCATCTACACCACCCTCCATAGCATGACTAGGCCCAGCATCATCTACACCACCCTCCATAGCATGACTAGGCCCAGAATTATCGACACCACGCTCCATAGCATGACTAGGCCCAGCATGATCTACACCACCCTCCATAGCATGACTAGGCCCAGAATCATTGACACCACCCTCCATAGCATGACTAGGCCCAGCATCATCTACACCACCCTCCATAGCATGACTAGGCCCAGCCTCATCTACACCACCCTCCATAGCATGACTAGGCCCAGCATCATCTACACCACCCTCCATAGCATGACTAGGCCCAGAATCATCGACACCACCCTCCATAGCATGACTAGTCCCAGCATCATCTACACCACCATCTCTAGCCTGACTAGGCCCAGCATCATCTACACCACCCTCCATAGCATGACTAGGCCCAGAATCATTGACACCACCCTCCATAGCATGACTAGGCCCAGCATCATCTACACCACCCTCCATAGCATGACTTGGCCCAGCCTCATCTACACCACCCTCCATAGCATGACTAGGCCCAGCATCATCTACACCACCCTCCATAGCATGACTAGGCCCAGAATCATTGACACCACCCTCCATAGCATGACTAGGCCCAGCATCATCTACACCACCCTCCATAGCATGAATATGCCCAGCCTCATCTACACCACCCTCCATAGCATGACTAGGCCCAGAATCATCGACACCACGCTCCATAGCATGACTAGGCCCAGCCTCATCGACACCACCATCTCTAGCCTGACTAGGCCCAGCCTCATCGACACCACCATCTCTAGCCTGACTAGGCCCAGCCTCATCGACACCACCATCTCTAGCCTGACTAGGCCCAGCCTCATCTACACCTCCATCTCTAGCCTGACTTGGCCCAGCCTCATCTACACCACCATCTCTAGCATGACTAGGCCCAGCCTCATCTACACCACCCTCCATAGCATGACTAGGCCCAGAATCATCGACACCACCCTCCATAGCATGACTAGGCCCAGCCTCATCGACACCACCATCTCTAGCCTGACTAGGCCCAGCCTCATCGACACCACCCTCCATAGCATGACTAGGCCCAGCATCACCTACACCACCCTCCATAGCATGACTAGGCCCAGCCTCATCTACACCACCCTCCATAGCATGACTAGGCCCAGCATCACCTACACCACCCTCCATAGCATGACTAGGCCCAGCCTCATCTACACCACCCTCCATAGCATGACTAGGCCCAGAATCATCGACACCACCCTCCATAGCATGACAAGGCCCAGCCCCATCTACACCACCCTCCATAGTATGACTAGGCCCAGCATCATCTACACCACCCTCCATAGCATGACCAGGCCCATAATCATCGACACCACCCTCCATAGCATGACTAGGCACAGCATCATCTACACCACCCTCCATAGCATGACTAGGCCCAGCCTCATCTACACCACCCTCCATAGCATGACTAGGCCCAGCATCATCTACACCACCCTCCATAGCATGACTAGGCCCAGCATCATCTACACCACCCTCCATAGCATGACTAGGCCCAGCCTCATCTACACCACCCTCCATAGCATGACTAGGCCCAGAATCATCGACACCACCCTCCATAGCATGACTAGTCCCAGCATCATCTACACCACCATCTCTAGCCTGACTAGGCCCAGCATCATCTACACCACCCTCCATAGCATGACTAGGCCCAGAATCATTGACACCACCCTCCATAGCATGACTAGGCCCAGCATCATCTACACCACCCTCCATAGCATGACTTGGCCCAGCCTCATCTACACCACCCTCCATAGCATGACTAGGCCCAGAATCATCGACACCACGCTCCATAGCATGACTAGGCCCAGCCTCATCGACACCACCATCTCTAGCCTGACTAGGCCCAGCCTCATCGACACCACCATCTCTAGCCTGACTAGGCCCAGCCTCATCGACACCACCATCTCTAGCCTGACTAGGCCCAGCCTCATCTACACCACCATCTCTAGCCAGACTAGGCCCAGCCTCATCTACACCTCCATCTCTAGCCTGACTTGGCCCAGCCTCATCTACACCACCATCTCTAGCATGACTAGGCCCAGCCTCATCTACACCACCATCTATTGCATGACTAGGCCCAGCCTCTGCAGTCTGCATCTCATTAGCCCCTGCACGCTGACCCTGATTTCCCCCACTGGCATTTGTGCCCTCACCTTGTCTACGGCCTTTATGTGGGCACGCAAAGCTCTTATGCCCCAAATCCCCACACTCAAAACACCGTAGACTATTTGTGCTGGCAAACCCTGCGTAGAGCCCCTCCCCATGCCTCACTTTAAAATGCACATTTAGCTGTTGCTCATTGTTATTCATAAACATAAACACTTGCCTCCGGAACGAAACAACGTGCTCAACGGCATCTGCCTGTTCACCAACTGCAAGCAGAACCTCCTCCACTTTAACTCCATTCTCAGGAACACACCTGAATCCATGCCATATCGATCAGTGTCTCCTCCGTGCTAGGCTGAGAAGCCATCGTGCACACCACACCTTCCAAACCCCAGGAAACTTACTCTGTCCTCTTCCACCATAACTTTGAAAAAACCTGCAGATACCACTAAAACAAATAGTGCATTAACCCTCCATCATAGAAAAGAAAAGACCAAGAATAGAATCAAGAAAGTTAGTTAGGACAGAGCCCTCCACACCAAACACTCAAACTTCAAAAAACTCCCAGCATGCACTGCGAGAGAGAGCGTCCCCTGTACATATCAGAGAAAGAGCAGTAGCCAATTTGAGCTTGTGACTGCACTGAGCGTTCACTAGCACCCCCACAGGCCAACCTCTGTAGGGAGAGTAGACAGCCTGAATTCCAAATGGCACCCTATTCCCTATATAGTGCACTACTTTTGACCAGGGCCTAGGGTGCCATTTGGAACGCAATGCCCTGGTCAAAAGTAGCACACTCTATAGGTAATAGGGTGCCATTTGGGATTCATCCACAAACAGAAATATGGGTGAGCTGATGCTATCTACATTTCAGAAAGACAGAGTCCTATTGAACTGGCTGTTCTGCTGACTACAGACTTCAGCCTGAAGGGTCAGCAAAGAAGAAGGACAAAACAGATGTCAAGGAACATAATGATGCCTATGGCATGTGGGAAAACGTATGCAGAGACGGAGGGATGCGATTCAAGGTAGCTTCTGACAGCAGTCACTTTGACAGTCCCTAAAACAAGAGGACAAACTGGACACACACAGCTTAAAGGGTAGTTAGAGGGAAGGATGTGCCTTGGCTTAAATGTTACATGTCAATTACTGCAGTGGAGGGTGATGATTGGGCAGAGACTCCCAATCCCCTGCC
Source organism: Oncorhynchus nerka (assembly GCF_034236695.1). NCBI lineage: Eukaryota > Metazoa > Chordata > Actinopteri > Salmoniformes > Salmonidae > Oncorhynchus > Oncorhynchus nerka. The sequence goes on along the minus strand of NC_088407.1, from coordinate 34,443,926 downwards.
CCCCTCGTCATGGTCTGACACTTCTTAGCCTGTCAGTCAAGGGGACAAACTGTAGACGGTCTGGACAACGCGTCACCTTCCCCTCTCAAATGGAAGACATTTTGTAAACAACCTTACGGTACAGCTCTGAAAACCACAGCCAAGGCTTTGAGTCGAGGTAAACAGGAAACGAGCAGTTTGGTTCGTTACTTGACTTGTTCAAGCTTTCCAACTTCTCTCATTCAGTTTTTTACCCATGCATCCATAACATTCACAATCACCTTGATTAAAAAGTGTAGCGGCAAGCTAGACGAGACAAAAGTACGATCCATCAGGGTGTAAGAAGAGCTATCAAAAACAAAAGCGAGAGACAACCCGCGTGCTCTGTCTTCCGGCAAGATGCGAGGAAAACACTTCAAACAACTGACAAAACTTTGTCAGAAAGAGATATTTTATTCATGCCATCAGTAAGAGACGCCGAATAGAGCTGCACTTTTGATCCCGAACCTTGAACGTCCCGCTCCTGCAGGATTAGCCAGAGTCTTTGATGAGCTGGGTAACGCGTCTGTTGACATCACTCCTGACATGGCGGGTAGTGGGATGGGAGGCAAGATGACATTCATCACCAGGAAGGACCTTGTATCCACTTTGAGTGACACAATATGCTCCTTAAATTAGCACCTCCCACTTTTGACTTTGTGCGCTGTCGAAGCTTATGTGATTGTCCTTGAAGGGGACAGACTTCCAGTGTTATATATTGGTTTTTATTTTGGTTTGTTTTAGATATTTGAGCCTTCACTTTCCCTCCAGACCTCGATCCCCAATGTTGTATGAAGGCTTTATTTTGGTTTGTTTTAGGTTTTTCAGCCTTTTTCCTGTCCTTCTGTCTCACAGCTGTTCCAACAGTTTAAAAAGACAGATCTCCAATATCATATTTGGGTTTTACTTAGGTTTACTTTAGGTGTTTCTATTTTTTCTCATAGTACTATGTTGTTGAAACGGAAACGATCTGAGCTGCAGGCTGAGCTGCAGGAGATGAAAGGTACTTTTATGGGCCATTAGGAGGTCAATAGAAAACGCTTAAATTATGCACCACTCACAATTGAGCCATACATCAGGACAGAGAAAAACACATTGGCTACAGATGTGACCAGAAGACAGCTCCTGTCATGAATTGACATTTTGTGTACGTGAGCATGTGTGGTGAGGAGTCGTGTATGTCTGTGTGTGTGTGTGTGTGTGTGTGTGTATCTGCGTGTGTGCGTGCGCGGGGTGGGGAGGGTGTGCACTCGAGGGTGTGTGTGTGTGTTTCTGACTGCATGCACGAATATGTGTGTGAGACTGTGCATGTGTTACTAATTACAATGTCTGGGTGATGTCTGTGCGTGCGTGTGGGGTGTGTCTGGGTCTCGGCTTCCCGTCGTGTTCTCTTTGATATCCCGGGGTGTTGGCAGTTTTGTCCCTCTACGTTTAAATTGTTTTTTTGACGACCATGAGTGACAGGCAGGAGGTGAGGGGAGGAGGGGTGAGGAAGAGGGAAGGCGGTATGAGTCAGGAACAAACGCCCAGTACTCACCGTCTGACAAACTCCATCAATGTGGCCTGATGGGAAGAGACAGGCCGTGTCAGAACACAGGAGCTACAGTTTCATCATCCCGGTCAAGATCAGAATTAGAGGGAAAGTCGTCACCGAGCACAAGAAGACATGCTATGCACCTACAATTGACTTCGTATTGTGGGCCAGAACAACAAAGAACAGATCAGAGTTTGGAGACATGGCGGTCCCCGTTCAATCAAGACCGCAATCCACATTAAGTACTAAATGGTTTAGATGCATTTTTCTGTCACACAATTCAGATTGTTGTACTGATCATATGTATCAAATATGTATCAAATGGGTATTATTGCAGAGTAAGAGGAATATTGATCTATATTCTCATTAAACAGCAAACATTTTGGAATTTTTGAAGCGCAAACTATTGACTGTAGACTGGCATTATTGAGTGGTGCATTTATTATATGCCATGAAGTCTGTCACAGTGTCTCCTTCCATGATTAAGATATGTCAGTGTATAAAGCTATGGTTAGTTGGTCCAGTCTGGCCCAATGTGCCTGTAGTTCCTGACTGGGCAGGAAGTGGAGTTGCCATGTAGTCCCAGATGGCAGCCCAAGGGAGTGGGACCTGATTCAGTGAGTGGGCCGTCTCGAGGAAGTGTTGTAAGGGCTTTATAGTACAGTAAAGTATAGAACTTACCTCAAATGTGAGGTTGTTCAATCATGCAGGCTGCAATTGATTCAGCTTGCCAACTTGCCCAATGGATTACTCCCAAAAGTACAAAACACTATCTATCTGGCACTCCAGTCAGGCTCAATCAAAATGCTCCTAAGTATTTGAAAGATAACAAATACTAATTGAACCCAGTTACAGTGTCTGTGTGTGTGTGTCTGTGTGTGTGTGTGTGTGTGTGTGTGTGTGTGTGTGTGTGTGTGTGTGAGTGTGTGAGTGTGTGTGTGTGAGTGTGAGTGTGAGTGTGTGTGCGTGTGCGTGTGTGTGTGTGTGTGTATTTTACTGTATCACCTCATAACCAGTTATTTTCCTAAATAAATGGAAGCAATGGAATTAAACATAGACACTCTCCTGGGTGTTTACAGAACGGTAAGCTGAATGCTTTGACATCTCAGCAAAAAGTTAGACACATAAAACACGTTGTTTGGTATTTGTTCTAACTTGAATTACAAAGAAACAATGTTTGTCTCATTAGTAGTTCCGGGGCCTCAAAGGTTTATAAGGCAACACTCAAGAAAAAGCGGAGAGATCATTAATTTATTAATTTCTTAGTTTGTTTGTTTTTCCAAGCTTCTCGTTAGCACTGCCAGCTTGATATTTTTGGATTATTAATCACGGAGCCAACGGCACGCATGAAGAATGAGCTTGTTTGATTCATAATATCCATTTCTGAAAAATATTGCTTTCTTTTGCTTTTCTTTCATACTGGTTTGTAAAAGAGGCCTTCCAACGCAGATATGCAACAGAATAAGTCTGGTAGTGCATCCCATGTTTTATGAAGAGATGAGGCAATGACAATGGAGGAAGGTTGTTGCATGACTCATGATGAGCAGTAGTGATGTCATGATCGTACTCTGAATACAAAGATAAAAATGAACACAAGACATTTTGTGAACCTCTCAAGAAACGATTTCACTGCTTACAGATTTAGACAACGGGAACATTTGAAGAGAGGGACAGTTAACCAAAATCAGGTGCGGGAAATCAACAAAACAATGATGATGACAACAACATAAAGAGCTCAAATCCCAACCTTAATGCATCACAAGGGGAGTTGTCTTCTCTAATGACATTACTGACAGCCCAGAAGAGATGACGTTACATTAGCGTGGTGTGCTCCACTTTCCGGATGCCCCAGAAACCATCTTCTCTCTCTGTCTACTCTCTCTCGCCCACTCTATATCTATCTATATCTATCTATCTATTTCTCTACCTGTCCCCTTCTCGCTTTCTCCCCCCTCTCTTTCTCGCTCTCTCTCTCTCTTTCCTTCTCTCTCGCTCTCTCTCTTTCCCCCTCTCTCTTTCTCACTCTCACCCCCTCTCTCTGTATCACCCTCTCTCTCCATCTCCCCCTCCCCTCTCTCCATCTCCCACAGGAGCTACCTCCAGGAAATCCCGGCGTAGAGTGAAGATATTTGAACACATTCAGAACACGTTCTCCCTCACCTCTCCGGTGTTCACTCACTCTGGTACAATTAGCACATTAAAGGAGAAGTGTCTCCGGCAGCCACGGTACAGACACTACGCGGCCCCGGAGTGTGTCGCTGACGTTCAGGGATGTTACAAGTGCAAGCTCCTGGTTTAGAATAGGGGCACTCCGGCAGCTGAGAGTGTGAGAGTATGTGTATGTGAGTGTGTGTGAGTGTGTGCATGCGTGTGTACACTACAAAACATGATTAACACCTTCCTAATATTGAGTTGCAGTGTATATGCCCCTTGATTTACATATACTCAATAGAGTGTACAGTATATGAGTTGTCACAACTAACACCTAACTACTCAGCTGCTTGGTGGTTAATGGCTGACTAGCTATAGTCTCCAAGGGTGACTGGGCCAGAAAGTAGACCCAAGCCATTTGTGCTCAGAGATACCATTCTATAGGGAGCTACTTAGGTCAGATAGAGGTCTTAGCTGGTGCAATGATACATGTTATTTGAATAATATGTCAGTTGCATCTTGGGGGAAAAGAGTCTGTGTAGTATCTTCATTGTCTCTTAGGCTTCTGACACACCGTAATGTACATAAAGAGGGAGACAGATTGATGCGAGTGATTTTCCATGGGACTAGCTATTAAATATTGATCCTGTACAAAAGGTACTTTGCAGAGCAAACTAAACCATCAGCATGAATGAAGATCACATGCCTCCCCTCGTGTACGGAGATATTAGATGATCACACACTCTGTGATGTCACTCTCGACCTCCCTTGGAGTTGGGGAGCTGGAGAAACAAGTATTTTTAGTATCATCACACCCTCAGGATTAAAAATATAGTTCTAGGGGATATACTGCATTTTCTCTTCTCTATGGATAGCCGGAGCCCTCTTCTATTTCATACACCACGGTACGTATCAAACGAATACACAAGGGAAAATACACTTCTCTATGGATATCTGGAGCCCTCTTCTATTTCATACACCACGGTACGTATCAAACGAATACACAAGGGAAAATACACTTCTCTATGGATAGCCGGAGCCCTCTTCTATTTCATACACCACGGTACGTATCAAACGAATACACAAGGGAAAATACACTTCTCTATGGATATCTGGAGCCCTCTTCTATTTCATACACCACGGTACGTATCAAACTAATACACAAGGGGAAACATGAAACTATTCATGTGACTGTATTTACTTGGCATTGCACGATTGAACCTATTCATTTGCATTTTTACACATGAGTCATTTATCAGACACTCTTATCCAGAATGTAAATAGGTGCATACGTGTTCAGACATTTTTCAAACGCCATGCTCTACCAACTAAACCAAATGTGACTGTCCAATAGGTTTAGAGAATTTCTAGGATTTCAAAGGATTCGCAATTCTTCTGATTCTTGATTTATTCGAGTCCCTCTCTAGTGGCCAGGTAAGGGGCCAAGAATAGCAGACAGGGTCAACTGGTGTGTGAGTGTGTGTGTGTGTGTGGGGGGGTCCTGCGTAAATGTGTATCACAGCGAAAATCATACCACATCAATACCACATCGACATCCCCTCTCCAACCTCCTGCACGCCTCAACTAAATAGGCCAATTTTCTCTCTGTCTGTCTCCCTCATCCCTGTTCTCAGCCTATTTTCTTCAACTGCTTCAGTCAGACAAGGGCCATTCTAGAAGGTTAGAGGAAGTTCAGTTCTCTTCTTAACCCCTCACTCCTCGGCCCCTAAAGAACAATGATTCCTCTGATCTATGTGTGACCGTTGTGTACCTGTTCTTCCTCCTATGCCTGGGGTTCACGAGGGTATCCGTGCTCCAGCACTCACCTCATTCCCCAGGGCACGGCAGCAAGGCCCGTTAGCATTAGCGCTAAACGCTAGCTGCCAGCGTGACCGTGCAGCTGAAGGACCAAACTGGAGGGAAAAGGTTTCACTGCTTTACCAAGGTTCTGCTGGCTGGTCAAGCGTGTTTTCATAACTAGTCGGTGTGCCGTCGGAACAACATTTGGATGTGTCCTCAGACTAAGTTTTTATTATTTCAATCGAAATCTTATTTTTGATGTATTGATGTGCTAAAGATTGTGTTTTGACCTTATTTCCATTTTTACCATCTTAAAATGTTGTTCTTGTTTTCACGGATCACTGTAATAACTCAAAAGGAAATGTAGAAACATTGGTTCCCACCACATGAATACTTTACAAGATAAGACAGCTAACACCATACCATGGTCTGACCACAAAATCACAAAAGGCACTAGAAAATAGATAACCCAACCCTATGTCCCCCTGGGACGCTGTACCTCTCTCTACTCCAATTCACACACAGACACTCGCGCACACACACGCATCACGCACACACAGACAGACACGCACGTACACAGACACACACACACAAACCAAAATCCAATCACCACGGCAACACTACCCTGGAACACTACAACACTCTGAGGGTTAGACACACACACACACACACACACAACAACTGCACTGTAAGCAGCTTCTGCCTGCTACAGCCTGTCTGAGCTATCTGGCCCTTATATCTATGCCCTATCTCTCCGGTTAAGAGGCTGAGCGCTAGGGGCATGTGGATCACATATAGAGCATTCCATAAGGGGTCTGATGATAATCAGGCCGCAAGCGATAATGCAGACACAGATCTCATTCACTTGCCCTATACAACAACATGGGGCGGGCAAAATATGCTTCTCGCCAATAGTACTCAGTACTAGCTCTTCACTCCGTGGCTTCTCTGGCTTCTTCCAAGGCAGCTCAGAAGAGAACATTACAGAATGATTAAAAACTAAGCGCTGCTTCGAATTATCGCTTCAATTTTCCTCTCTCTCCATGCTGTGTGGGTAAGATGTTCTCGGGGCAATTTGGGCACAGTGTGTGTGAATGGCGGAGTTGTTTGGACACAAATATTTCTTGTTTTCAATAATGTTCTTGTTTGTAGTGAGAAGGAGTGATGGGAGAAGATGGAGAAGCGGTTGTCAATATGGAAGTGACCTAAATTCACCACGGACACTTCAATCTGATCCAGAAGGGAGGTATTAACAAGAACATGTGTGTGTGTGTGTGTGTGTGTGTTTGAATGTGTGTGTTAGAGTGTGTGTGTTAGAGTGTGTGTGTGTGTGTTTTTTAGAGTGTTAGAGTGTTAGAGTGTCTGTGTGTGTTAGAGTGTCTGTATCTGTTAGTGTGTGTGTGTGTGTTAGAGTGTGTTTTGAAGTGTGCCCGTTAGAGTGTGTGTGTGTGTGTGTGTGTGTGTGTGTGTGTGTGTGTGTGTGTGTGTGTGTGTGTGTGTGTGTGTGTGTGTGTGTGTGTGTGTGTGTGTGCTAGAGTGTGTGTGTGTTAGAGTGTGTGTTTGACATTTAATGTGTGGATGCACGTATTGTATCTACGTACAGTATGTGGCCGCCAGCATGTGTTCCAAGACATATCATCCTCTGTGCCATTCCAAGTGTGCCAGAGAGGTAGGCAGACACACCACAACCAGGTCCCACTTAAGAAAACAAATCCCTTGCAATATAATCACTCACACAAGACCACAACGAGTAAAACCCTCCTCTTAGTTTGACAGGCTAAATCTGCAGTATTAATCCCTAGAGAGAAGCCTAGTGTTTGGGGACCGGGGCCCAGAGTTAAGTCCCTGCCTCTGGGGCTCTCGTAAGAGAGGGTGCCCTTAGGGTCTGATACTGAGATCCCCCACCCACCCGCCCACCCACCCACCCACCCACCCACCCACACACAGACGCACACACACACACACACAAACGCAAACAAACACACCCAGACACAGACTGACAGACACACACCCACACCCACACACACACACACACACACACACACACACACACACACACACACACACACACACACACACACACACACACACACACACACACACACACACACACACACACACACGCACAAAGAGAGAGACAGACAGACACACAGACAAACATCTCCTCCATATACTATTGCAGAGTAGCTCTGCTAATTGTGGGGAGAGTGCCGTGAGTATGTCCCTTTTATCTTGCATTCACATCCCCTCCCCAATCACGGTGCTCCCTCCTAAATTGCTCACTCTGAGAGCCAGCCCCATCACTCTTCTGCTGACTGTTCTTTCTAATGCAACAGGAGAGCGGCAGCATTGCCACGCTTCTATCTTCATCTTTCACAAGGACAAGTCTCTTATGTTTTTCCCTTATGAAAACAACCATCACTGAGTGATAGGGAGGGAGAGGGAGAGAGAGAGAGGTTATGTTATGTGTGGCCTCTTGAGAGTGATTCTGGGATAGCGCCCCTGCTTGACCTGCACTGAACTCTGGGGGATTGAGTCCAAGTTAACTACAAAACATGATGTTCTGGGGGTTTTGGTGTGACAAGGCATACTGAGGTCACATTGTGATAGGGAGAGGGAGCGAGAGAGAGAGAGAGAGAGAGAGAGAGAGAGGTAGTTGGAGAGATAGAGGTAGAAGAGCTTGGGAGATGGATAAAGAGGGGAGAGAGAGGGGGGAGAGGGAGGAATGGAGAGAGAAAGAGGGAAAGAAGGGAAGAGAGAGGGGTGTAGTGTAGTGGCGCAGATGGTAACAGGATAGGGGAAAATGGAGGCCGTTTGTGTACAGCGCATTACACTGTTAGAACTCACTGACAAGTTGAATGCTCCTGTTGTTTTAAAGAGCGACTTACCCTCAAAAGCAACTAATCCTTTTGAAAATTGACTATACGGCATCGATATGAGTCAGAAACATTTATTCTAGTGTCCAAATTGACTACAACGTGTGAATAGGATCATTTTGGTCATAAAGTCAGTCTCAATTTGGAACCTCAGTGCATCACAAGAAACCGTGCCCGCTTTTGCCAAGCTCCACGTGCAAATCGTCCCTCCACCCACTTCGCTTCCCTTCATTGAATGGGGCTCCATTGTTTCATCACCCCCAATGTGTTCAAAGGATCACAGGCCCTATACTTATTGACCATGCCTCCACATCCAAAGTTCTATGGTTTGCATGCCCTGCCGAAGGACCCTAGTATGCGGAATAGGAGTTTGTAGTTTGTCGGTCCCCAAGTCTGCACCAGTAAACGCTAGCTTGGTGTGCAACGACCTGTGGTGGTGAGTATAACCAGAGACACTGGAATATAATGACCTCTCTGGTATAACTTAGCTAACAACGTTACATATTGTTATTGCTGGTTAGGTTGGTAGCTATAGTTTGATAAATCGAAGGAGGCTAGTTAAGGTTATCTAGCGAGGCAGGCTAGCAAATGTTTTCTCTAATGTTAGCATAGCTAGCTAGCTACTTCATTATAACTTAGTCAGGTCATAGCTCGTACACGTTTATTGTGTATTGTCTAGGTACTGCTGGTTATTTAACTTTATCATTTGATAATGCTAGTGAGGCAGGCTAGCTAAATACAGGCTAGCTAACGTTAGCTAGCTAGCTACTGTTAGCCTACAAGTCGGCTTTACATGTTAGTTAGTGTATTCTGTATTGTCAAGGGTAAAACTAAATAATGGTGGTAGCTAAGTCCTGTCTGAGAGGGAGACACTCTAGACCCAAACTGTTATAGACCTATATCCTGCCCTGCCTTTCTAAAATCTTTGAGAGCCAAGTTAATTAACAGATTACTGACCATTTTGAATCTCACCGTACCTTCTCCACTATACAATCTGGTTTCCGAGCGGGTCATGGGTGTACCTCATCCACGCTCAAGGTCCTAATCCGATATCATAACCACAAATGAAATGTGACCATACTTTACCATTCATATATCATCAATTAAAACCTATACAGCCTATATAGCATTTTCGAAATCATCAAGAGTTCTGGTTTAATTTCAACCCAAGATTCAACTAAAAACAGACAATACATATAGGCCTTGAGTTTCAAGCTTTGGTTGAAATGAAATGTTCAAGTTAACAGTTAATATGTTGGATTGTCTCCATCTCAACAACAAATCTATGTAAGGGAACTCCCCTGAAATGGACAAAACTGAATGGGAACATATTGGCACTCTAACAACCATATACACGATGTCCAATACCACTCAATTGGACGTTGTTTCATTCAAAGTTGATTGCAAATGCCATATGGCAAATGCCAAATGTAACACTGTAAAAATCCAACAGATGGTGAGTGCGCTCCACCGTAATTTTTCATATTGCAAATGTAACACAAGTCAAGACCCAAGAGTAAAATTGAGAAAAATGTAAGATTTTTAAAAAAACGTATCACCCCCTTAAAAAAGTGCATTCTGGACCGTTTTTTTGAAATTCTTTCGATTTTTGTGTCAATTACACATGTATAAGAACTGTATCAACATACTTTAGTCATATTTTATTATCATAATTTAAAAAAAAACTTGTCCATAAGGCATATGTTTTGTCCATTTGAAATATGATTTCATAGGAAGTCAAAAGTCGAATATGAGAAAAAAAAATCTAAAACGTATCACCCCCTTAAAAAGTGCTTTCTGGACCGTTTTACGAAATTCTTTTGATTTTTTTGTTGTCAATTACACATGTATAAGAACTGTATGAACATACTTTTGTCATATTTGATTATCATATATATTTTTTAACTTGTCCATAAGGCATATGCTTTGTCCATTTGCAATATGATTTCATAGGGGAGCCAAATGCAATATGAAAGATTTGAAAGTGCCAAATCAGGATGTTATATCCATTTGCCATGTACGATCATGATCTAGATGGTCTATTTGTCATGTATGATGAGGGAGAAGTGGGACTGTTGTTGTTTAACGATTTTTTGAAAAATTTCCAAAATGACAAGGGGCTGACTATTGGATGGGCACGGGTGGGGGGTGCTCCCTAACCAACCGTGGACCCCTTGCCACCCCGTAATGGCATTAAAAAACATTTTAAAAATGTGCTCCTGGTAACCTGTTCCAATCACCAGGTGCATGGCTGTGCATTTGCAATATGTTTCAACGTGCATTTACCATCACGAATTTGACATGCGAATTTGACATCATTCTCTTTGACATCTGTTGGGAGAAATGACTGATTCACAGTTCATGAGGTTTTCCTAATAACACATACCTTTTTAACCCTTCGAAACAGCACATATGAGACAATTTTAATGCACTTCCGGTTTACACAGGAAGTTGAAAGTGAACACATATCCTCCTTTGGGTAGGCACTTATAGAATATTGAGTTTTAAGTCTTTATGTTAAGAACTGAGTTATTTACAGAGGGTTGAATGAGTGTGTGTTATTCCAGAAAATCACAGAAATCTCGCAGAGCTCGGAAACACACTTCAAAAAGATTCGTCTGAACACGCTGCAACTGGATCTGTAACTTTTATTTTAAAAAACACCTTTATTGAACATCACCAATTTGACATTGTACGATTTCTCTTAAATTACGATAGATAAATGGCTGTTTTTTTTTATTGACACCGTAGGTTCATTTACTTTGACGTGAAGCAGACAAATTAGCGCTCTATTTTCATTTTTGACCTTTAATCCCAGAAAAATGGCCATAACTCAAAAACCGTTGAGGCCTCGACGCCATCTTGTTCGGGGCTAACTGCCCATTATGCCAAACCTATGCTCACCAAGTTTTGTCTTCAAAGTCTTTTCCGTTTAGGAGAAAAGGCCACGTTGTGATTGGTGATGTTTTGTGCATTTGCAATATGATTCCATTCGCCTTCTTGTGGGATTTACCGGGACAGCGGAAAAATGACCAACATTTGAAAATTTTATAAAATGGAAACCGAATGTCTGAGAGACTTCGTTTGATGACTTTCTGGAAAATCCGGCTCATATCTCACCTTTCTGGTAAAAATAGTTATAAATTGCTGAGACCTAGTTACTTTTTAGGACACAAGCTCAAGTACACAATACAAATATGATACAAATCATATTTTATATGACATATTTCATATTCAACAAAACAGTATGAATATGGCTTGAAATTGCTCACATGCTGTCTAAATTCCATATAATTAAATTATAATACGAATAACTATAAGATTTCAACTTCCTTTTAACTGAAAAATACATATTTGTATGTTTAGTGTTAGAAAAATGTTGCATATTGTCTAAAGGTCTCTCTTGATCAAACCGTCAGCCCCCATAGCTGTGAAAGTCTCACATAGCGCTATCTTGGCATCCTGAGCTTGTCAGGAACTCGCCTTTCATACTAATCCCTCTATCACGAACATAAAGTGTTTTTTTGTTTAAAATATATGAATTATTTTGGGCTATATATTGATCTCTGAATGTACTACAGTGATGAAATCACTCCCTCCTGCTGCGCTACGATGTATGGATTGCAGGCATGTGCTTTGTCAGTGGCTGTGACGTAGGGTTCAGCCGGGAGTTGATAGACAGTCGGAGAGAATGAAATGGCAGGAGGGACATCCCAGCTTCAACTGGTTTCAGATATGACATCCTACGTCCCACAAGCTCAGAAATATTACTGTGTCCATGGGAACCAGGGCTATCGCTCAATGCAAGCCATTTCGATCTACAGTGTTCACCGATTGATTTATATGTGGAAAGGTCCGTTGGAACCGGTACCAGAACCATGAAGGTCACCTAAACAGGGGACTTTAAATCTAAGAGGTTTTAAATAAAGTTTGATTTGATTTAGTCCAGTGCCGTATTATTCATGGATGCCAAGGGAAGCCAGGCTTCCCCCAAAAAATGTACCAAGAAAAAAAATACTAAGCTATTTATCTTTCGTCTCTGTGTTCCATAAATGTCCTTAATTTCCCAAGAGGCTGAATGTGTCTCACTGGAGAAAGCATTTGAGCGAACCAAACAGTGCCCCCCAGTCTCAGTGTGTGTAGTCCATCTATCTGATGCTGTCTGGTCAAAAAACATTATGACACTGTTGTTGCCCGTAGCATTGAATGCAAGGGAAGCCCGCGAGCATTTGGTCTCCCTTGATAAAAAATAAATAAAGTAATATTAGCCAATCAGCATGGAGCTAAACTGAGTGAGCTCAGCTGTGCATGTTCCTGGCACATCATTGACAGAAAAAAACTTGTTGCAGCTCGTTGTGTTGTTGTCCTCCGGTGGCTAGCTAGCTAAAATCGGTCCTTTCCTAGCAATGGATGGAGATAGGGATTTGGACTTTTACTTAATTCTCCGTGCCGGCCAATGATTATAACAGCGATTCTGATCCAATCATTAATTCATACATTGTGCCCCTGGCCTGAGAGGATGGAAGATCAATATGTAGCTAGATGTAGAAGGCTATTGTTAACTAGCTGGCCTTGCTAGTCAGCTAGCATTTTAGCCAGGTAGCCCAGGACAACAAAAATGAAAAATGTGTAATGTATGACAGAGTCATAGACCGTTTAGGATACATGAACAAGGAGGATGGCACTAGCATTTCTCTACAAGGGTGTCAACAGGTTTGCACACTATATTTAGCTTATGTTGATTGGACTAAATCGTTTTTGGTATCTTTCAGTTGTCACTGTATTAGACTAAGCATAGGTGATTAGATGATGTTGAAACGTCGTGCTGGGACAGTGAAGGCAACACCTCTTTTCTTTGCGACTTGCGGTAACTCTCCGTGGTTCTAAATCAATAGTTGTTTAACTTGATTGACCATGTTGTAGGTCATGTAACTGTTTGTTACATGCAGTATGTTTTTTGGACTTCACCGGACAGATGTTGCTCTCCGGCTTTGTGATAAAACAAAGGTGTGGTTGAATTTATTCTGCCACTGTGTCTTCTTATTTTCTCAGCCTTAGGCCTATATATCACGGTGAAAAGGGATATGAACTAACAGGTTATAGACCAAACAACACAATTATCACAACACAGGTTGTAATATGGCATTTTTGGAGGGGGCTTGGATTCCCCAGTGATTTTACCCATGCACCGCTACTGATTTAGTACCATTCCCTTAACTTCAATTTTTGGTTGACATGGAGATGTGAATCCAACATATAAATTGTTCATTTGTAGACAAACTGGATATTGAATTGTTGTCACGATGTGCGCAACTGGTTGAAGGTAAGTCAGGTGCAGGAGAGCAGAGATGGGTGAGGACAGGCGCACTTTATTCATGCCCAAGGAAAACAGCGATAATGCCCAAAGTACACAAACGGTACAATAAACAAAACACACAGGTCAAACACACCCTGATACAAACCACACGTAACAAACAAACAATTCCACACACAGACATGGGGGGAACAGAGGGTAATATACTTTTGCGGAAAACACTTGCGGAAAACCAAGACAAAACAAATGGAAAATGAAAAGTGGAGCGGAGATGGCTAGAAGACCGGTGACGTCGACCGCCGAACGCCGCCCGAACAAGGAGAGAGACCGACTTCAGCGGAAGTTGTGACAATTGTGTTTGGTTGTCAACGCAACAAAATATAATTTGAAGGACATGTACAGGTATCTTCTACTTAGAAAGTGGATTCACGTCTCCATCTCAAATAAAAAGTTAAAGAATCCGAATAAATCAAACCTAACTTTAAATGCACTTGAAATAAAGTTTGACTTGATTTAGTTCCATTCTTTAACTTTGATGTTTGGTTGAGACAGAGACGTGAATCCAACAAATCAATGTCGACAAGTTAACAAATCATATGTTGGATTCACGTCGCCAACTAAACCAAAAATAAAGGTTAAAAATTAGGATCAAGCCAGTGGCTCAGATGAAAGTACCCAAGAACTAGATACATCTCTTTAAATGTTGATATTTGGTTGCGTTGTCAACTTAACACAATTGAATATTACTTTTGTAATACAGTAAACATCCAATAGTTTAGGCTATCTTACAAACTTATGTAATAGTATTTACACATCCATGGCCATATTTTGAGTTTACTGTAACTATAATTGTCTTATGTAATTATAGAAAACGTGCACGATCAGCATAGCATGCAAAGGTTGCAGGTCTGTGGAAATCTTCACAATTACTATAATACTCTGCACAGAATCACTAACATCATTAATCACTTGCACCATGTACTTTTAATGTGATCTCAACTGCAATCCAGGTCATTTGGTTGTGCTATTAGATGGTGATATTAGGTGATAACACATTAAGTTGTTGTATAAATACAAAATATCTGACATTGTATTGCCATTTGAACTTGGTTGAGCTTTTAAATGTTTGAAAGCACAGTGACAACACGTTTACATGACAACTAAACCAAAAATCGGTCATTGTTTTTCCATTGGAATTTGGTTGTGCTTTTAGATGGTTGAAAACATAGTGAAAACAGATTGGGATTTCAAAAAACTTCTGGCTGTCCTTTTTTGAGTGGGAGAACAAAGGTTGAAATCTCATTGATCAACGTCTCAACCAAAAATGACCAGAGTGTCCACGTTCAAATGACATGGTGTGCTCAGTGGGAAGCGCCTTCATTGCCACATGGTGAAGTCCTGGCAAGACCCAAGTCAATAGTTATGTTCAACTTCACTAGGCAGCCAAGCAGTGAGTGACCAAACCAGAAGAAAATCACTACTGCATATGTAGTATAGCTACTCTGTGTCTACGGTCCACTACGCGTCCACCGAGGCGTGGCTCAAAGTCACGAGGAGGGAGAACGGGAGACAGGGTAAGAAGGAGAGAGATAGGGAGGGAGATGTCAACAATGCAAACATTGGACTCCAGAAGCCCTGTTTTATTCCCACTGAAGCGAAGGAGCATGAAACACATTGCACTCTACTCCCTAACGTCACTTCACAAGCTACCCAAAGTCGTTATCGGGATGTTTTCAAGCTCTCACTCTCGGTCTCTCTCTGTGGCGTGAAAGGATGAAGAAAGAGAGAGAGGGGAGAGAGAGAGCAAGAGAGAGAGAGAGAGAGAGAGAGACAGAGTTAGAGAGGTTATGTTATGTGTGGCCTCTTGAGGGTGATTCTGGGATTGCGCCCCTGCTTGATCTGCACTGAACTCTGGGAGATTGAGTCCTAGTCAACTACAAAACATGATGTTCTGGGGGTTTTGGTGTGACAAGGCATGCTGAGGTCACTTTCTTTATATACCCATGCCTTGCGCTACTGTAGCTACTGCCTATTCTGCGCTCTGCCAAATTTCCAGAGCAGCGCATTGAAACAGAGATGGCCCAGAAACTAAATCAAGAAAAATAGCTGAGGATACTGTTAGAGCATCAAACCAACTAACCCCCTACCTAAAAATAAAATCTGGTACTCTATAGTCATTCTAAATGTAAAAGTTTGGAGTGGGTGCTTGTTGATGGTTGTTTCTTACCAATGACTATCCAAGAAAATATATTAAAAAAGGTTACCCTGAAAAGGTTAAAAAACACATTTGCTGCTGTGTCGGCTTATTTATTTATTCCCTCTACGTATATATCAACAGTAGGTGAAAGGAAACAGATGAAACGGAATTAAACATCAGTTGGAGGAGAGAATAACTGTAGATTTGTTTGTATAGTCTGTGTGTGTACACAAGTTGTGTGTGTGTGTGTGTGTGTTTGTCTGTGCGTTTCTGTGTGTGTGCTTGTGAGTACGCACTTCTCTGTGCGAGCAAGTCTCTGTGTACGTGTGTGTGTGGATGTGGTTACTCACGGCACTATAAGCAGCCAACAGAGTTAAAAGTGGAATGTTTTTACTCAGTCGGTAGTATACTGTAACTTTTTACATCCTCTTTATATGACGGCACAATGGAGGATGAAACATAATACCTCGTTGCCACAGCTACACCTGCTCCATCTACAGCTGTGTCGACCTACAGGACCTACACCAAGGCAATTCAAAATGGCACTCGGCTATACCTCCTCCACCTATCACTAAAAACACACCACCACCCAAACAATACATTTCAATTAATTATTACGCAAAATGTGACATTTGCCTCTTTTGTTATTATACCTCCATATTTTGAGTAAGGGAGTAATGCCACAACCCAATTTCCACCAGAATCTGACATTTGGTTCGAGAAAACAACAGATCAGTAATCATTTCCACATTTCAAGCTATGGCAGAAACAACGTGAGTCCATTGGATTTCTGACAGTTGGCTTCTGTGTCACAAACGACCCAGGATGCATTGCCACAGGTGCCACATGTTGTTGCCGTGGGTTTCCCACTGTGGTCACTTGATGAGATGAGATTCAATTGTGGCAAAATTTTGAGCTGTGTGAATGATGTGATGCACTCATTCATTAACACCTACACTGATTATAATTAGAACACATGAATGAATATAATTAGGGGAATAGGTGGAATATTTTCACTTAGTTATACAAATCAATATATTAAGTGATGGGACCAAGCATCTATCTGAATCATGTAGTGATTTATACACACTACATGACCAAAAGTATGTGGACACATGCTCATCTAACATCTCATTCCAAAATAACGGGCATTAATATGGAGTTGGTCCCCCCTTTGCTGCTATAACAGCCTCCATCTTCTGGGAAGGCTTTCCACTAGATGTTGGAACATTACAGTAGGGACTTGCTTCCATTCAGCCACAAGAGCATTAGAGAGGTCGGGCACTGATGTTGGGCGATTAGGCCTGGCTGGCAGTCAGCGTTCCAATTAATCCCAAAGGTGTTCGATGGGGTTGAGGTTAGGGCTCTGTGCAGGCCGGTCAATTCTTCCACACCGATCTCGACAAACCATTTCTGTATGGATCTTGCTTTGTGCACGGGGGCGTTGTCATGCTGAGAAAGGAAAGGGCCTTCCCCAAACTGTTGCCACAAATTTGGAAGCACAGAACTGTCTAGGATGTCATTGTCTGCTATAGCGTTGAGATTTCCCTTCACTGGAACAAAGGGGCCTACCCCGAACCATGGAAAACAGCTCCAGACCATTATTCCTCCACTACCAAACTTTACAGTTGGCACTATGCATTGGGGCACTTCACAATAACAGCACTTACAGTTGACTGGGGCAGCTCTAGCAGGGCAGACATTTGACAAACTGAGTTGATGGAAAGGTGGCACCCTATGACAGTGTCACGTTAAAAGTCACTGAGCTTTTTAGCAAGGTCATTCTACTGCCAATGTTTGTCCATGGAAATGGCATGGCTGTGTGCTCGATTTTATACACCTGTCAGCAATGGGTGTGGCTGAAATAGCCAAATCCACTAATTTGAAGTGGTGTCCACATACTTTTGTATATACTGTATAGTGTATAGTGAATATATGTATATGCAATTATCAATAAAATACATATAGTCCTCATTATATATAATCATGCTTGGTTGCGAATATTGCTTGTTAATTGTGGCTGCAATATGGGGCAAGAAAATATGCAAATGCCTACCCATATTTCACTCTATATAAACAAACTGGCCCATAAACCCACAGCCCTCTGTAGCCCAATTCAGTTTGAATCAAAACCTATTTACGGACTGCCATCTCCTCTCTCCCCCCCTCTTTCTCCAATCCTTCCTGTTCTCTCTCTCTCTCTCTCTCTCTCTCTCTCCCTCTCCCTCTCTCTCCATTCCTTCCTCTTCTCTCTTTCAACACTCTATTGTCACATTACATGAACGAGAGCAGAGCAGCAAAGTGGTGAAGCTGCAATAATCGGGGGCACAACACATTCTATTAAAAGAGCAATATCACTTGTGTTTGTGAGTTGATGGTCCATGTTTACCATGATGGAGATCGTGTTGCATATGTTCTCAAAGGTCCTCAATCAGTATGAATGTAATGTGTCAGTGACAGTACTTTGCTGATGGGTGAAGCACCTTAACCAGATGGGAAGAAATGTCTACAGCAAATAGAAGTGAGTTGTTGTTCCTTCTATTGGGATAGTTCATGGCATGTGCCTGAGGGTGGCCTTGCAGTCATATATACTGTATTTGCATGCACATACACAATTCTTCTGGCTGCATGGGTACGAATCCTGTCTCCCTTCTCTCCTCGTCTCTCTGTCTCTCCATTTCATACCTGTCTCTGTCATTTAAAAGGACGAAAAGAGAGATTGCACATGGCCTCTTAGTGACTGGGCTGCGGAGACTTTGAGTGGCCTGCCCATCCTGTCAGCAACCGATATCACCTCTCTTCACTCGACACGTGGAACAATTCAACCTTATTTAACGGTTCTATAACAATGCTTATGTCCTCCTGTTAGAGAATATTCTTTCCTCTCCTTTATTGGTCCATCTGTTAGCACTGTAGATGCTTTGCTGACTTAAGTGTGTACTTCCCATGCCAGCAAAGCAAATAAAATTGAATGGAGAGGAAGAAAGAGAGATTAAACGAGGGATGGTGGAGAATCGGAGAGTGAGAATGAGCAAAGAGATTGAGAAGGACTTGCAACAGAGAGTGAATTAAAGAGAAGCGTCTTTCCCCATCCCCTTTCCACCCACTCTTTAATGTTATAGGGCGATGTTGGCTTCTGCACTTATTTGCTTTGGCGTGATAGAGCTGCACAGGAGCCCCATTGTTCACCATTGCAGGGGCTCTCTCTCACGATCTCGGAGGGGTAAAAAACAGGAGTAATAATTGCTTACGTTCGCACCCTGCGGAATCGGTGTCCCCTGTCAGCGCCAGGGACCGATCGAGGCGATAGCAGATCGTGGGTCGCTCGGACTGGGGCCCGGAGGCCCCAACGCCGCAACGCAAACACTCACACTCAGCACTGCTGTCTGTAGTCATCTCCCCCGACGACAACAATGTGTATCACTACATTCTCCCTGGGAGACTAGCACTCACTGATCTAGATCTTGCTGGCCTGATTCTGACTAGACCCAGAAAAAGATACACTGTGTCACGCCCTGGTCTAAGTATTTTGTGTTTTTCGTCATGTATTGGGTCAGGCCAGGGTGTGGCATGGAGTTTTTGTATTGTGGTGTGTTTTGTCTTGGGGTTTTGGTGTGTATGTATTTGGGATTGTAGCTAGTGGG
This sequence comes from Oncorhynchus nerka, assembly GCF_034236695.1. NCBI lineage: Eukaryota > Metazoa > Chordata > Actinopteri > Salmoniformes > Salmonidae > Oncorhynchus > Oncorhynchus nerka. Next base: position 34,424,392 of record NC_088407.1, on the reverse strand, counting down.
GTTATCTAGCTAAGCCTATGGCTGTCTGGAGTGGTTCTCAATCAGAGGCAGGTGCTTATCGTTGTCTCTGATTGGGAACCATATTTAGGCAGCCATATTCTTTGAGTTTGTCGTGGGTAATTGTCCTGAGTGTCTTGATGTCCTTGGTTGATGTTAGTTGATGTTAGTTGACACAAGTATAGGCTGTTTTCGGTTTTCGTTTCGTTTATTGTTTGTAGTGTTCGTGTTTAGTCGTGTTTACGTTTGTTTAAATAAACATGGATCGCAATCGACACGCTGCAGTTTGGTCCGACTCTCCTTCACTATATGAAAACCGTTACACACTGAGTGATTTTACTACAGGGGTTTGATTCCCTTGCATCGTGCCAGTGTTCCGTTCCATTGTTTGTGTCCACCGCGATGTCGATGGGGCTATCGGGAAGCACACTGATGTTCTTCGTGCTGCTGTTTCCCGTCTGTTGCTTGAAGATGTGCGGGAAATCGAGATCCTCTCACTATGGCGAGAAAGAAGAAGAAGAAGATTCCACTGTAAATAAAAGGTTATTTAATACACTGACTGACTCAAGAGATACCTGTGTAGTAAACATATAGGACCTGACATTTGATTACAGACAAGCTCACAAAGGCATTCTGGGGTCTTACCTCCAACTATAAATAGGATTACTTACTGACTTACTTACTTAAGCCCATCGCCCCATAAGGAGTAAGCCATCAACCTTGCCTCCACAGCGAACTCGACTTTGGGCAGCCCTCTCCATCTCATTCCACAGCCTTTCTGTAGGATGAACACGCATGAATAAGTAGGATTAATCCTATTTTAATTGATAATATGAATCAGAATTCGTAATAAATACATCCTCAGTGCAAATAAGCTAAGGAAGGCATTGTCTTTGTGAAGAACAAGTGTCAAATCCAAGGCAAGCCAATCAGCAGGCGCACCGAGCCCACAGAGCTCCTAATATGTCAAGCTAATCATATGAAAATATGGATGGGAGGATGATATTATAATCACAATAATAATAAATAGGAAGGATGGCTTAGCAATGCCTTGCTTCTTTTTTTGTTGTTGATTACACTGCACAGTTTACTTGTTCCATTTTAGGGATGAGCAAGACTGGATAGGCCCACTGCAGAGAAGGCTTGAAACAAAACATTTCAATTCAATTAAATTCACTTTAATTAATGCAACTGGTAGGAAACAAATGGGGCCCCCAACAATGAAATGAAATTACTCATGAGTGAAAGCTTATCAAATCAACAAAACCTTTTGACGTTGAGAATATTAAATCACAATGCCGGAAAATGTGCATTTGGTATCAGTTTCACTGGGCGTTTAAAGCGGAAAGTGTATCTGAAAGCCCAAATGGATTCCAAAGAGATTCGAATTTGGAGTTTACCTTTGCTTCTATTGTAATGTAATATCTGATCTGAGATATTTCTCCACATAAGGTTTGGGCAAAATACAACCACCATGAGAGTTCTACATATCCTTTATGAATATCTGTCACGTGACTAGGGGGGGGGGGGGGGGGGGGTGTTCTAGTATTGTTATTTCTATATTGGTGTATTTTGTATGGTTCCCAATTAGAGGCAGCTGATTATCATTGTGTCTAATTGGGGATCATACTTAAGTTGCCCATTGTTCCCAACCTGCGGTGTGGGATATTGTTTGGGTTAGTGTGTTGAGCACTGCGGTGTTCACGGTCGTGGTATGTTTGCTGCTGTTGTTGTGTCTTTGTGATAAAGTGTGTGGAACTCTATTCACGCTGCGCCTTGGTCCACTCCTTTCTGACGAACGTGACAAAATCCTTCAATAGCCCGCCTCCTTTAATGCATTTGAAGTATTCTTTTTTTTCTGTGTATGTATTCTCAAATGGCCTACAGCATATGGCTGCAGAATAAAACTGTAAAGGAATGTATAATACACACGAGAACATGTTGAATATAGAAGTAGCCCTTACTCCAACATCTTTGCCCATACTGAGTTTCTTTCAACCCATAATCCTTCTTATGCCTGGCAAGTCTTTCCTTAGTGACCTTGGGGATCTGTGGAAAACCCTCATCTTACTTCCCCTCTTATAGAGCCATGATCAGCCCTGGGTGATATTCTGATGGACTTTTCTATGTCTGCGCCTGCCAATTAGACTAAATAAGAGTGATTGATACTCTCCCTCTAGCTTTATTGACCGAGGGGTCGGATTTCTCTATCAAAGATGCAGGCCTCTGAATGAGACTTCTTTGACTTGCAAAAGCTATTTATTTATCCGTTCATGTTATTAGACAGAAGAACATTAAAAATATCTTCAGTTCATATTTCTCTCTGGTCTGAGTGCATTGCTCTTTCAGTTCCATAGCAAAAGTTCATCATCCACCGTTATTGCTGGAAAGCTTTATATAGACACATTCTCTTACAGCTATGACAGGAAAAAGTGACGAGAAAGTCATCAGCTGTAACAATGTGGGATACTAGTGAATCACAGACAAACTCACACGAAGACCAGACCAGATCCGGAGCAGAGCAGACCAGAACAGACAAGATCCTGAGCAGAGCAGACCAGAACAGACCAGATCCGGAGCAGAGCAGACCAGAATAGACCAGATCCGGAGCAGAGCAGACCAGAACAGACCAGATCCGGAGCAGAGCAGACCAGAACAGATAAGATCCTGAGCAGAGCAGACCAGAACAGACCAGATCCGGAGCAGAGCAGACCAGATCCGGTGCAGAGCAGACCAGAACAGACAAGATCCTGAGCAGACCAGAACAGGCCAGATCCTGAGCAGAGCAGACCAGAACAGACCAGATCCAGAACAAAGCAGACCAGAACAGACCAGATCCTGAGCAGAGCAGACCAGATCCGAAGCAGAGCAGGCTGGATGGCTCTAGCCATCTAATGAGCTGCAGCCCCAGCTCATGTCTGTCAGTGGCATTATGTGTGTGTACAGTATGTGTGTGTACAGTATGTGTGTGTGTGTGTGTGTGTGTGTGTGTGTGTGTGTGTGTGTGTGTGTGGTAGACAGACAGACAGACAGACAGACAGATAGACAGACAGACAGGCAGACAGACAGAGAGCTGTCCACAAAGCTTTCCAGCTTTCCACAAAGCTGTGAACGATCTGAGAGACAAGGCAAGAAGGGCATTCTATGCCATCAAAAGAAACATACATTTCAACATACCAATTAGGATTTGGCTAAAAATACTTGAATCAGTCATAGAGCCCATTGCCCTTTATGGTTGTGAGGTCTGGGGTCCGCTCACCAACCAAGACTTCACAAAATGGGACAAACACCAAATTGAGACTCTGCACGCAGAATTCTGCAAAAATATCCTCCGTGTACAACGTAAAACACCAAATAATGCATGCAGAGCAGAATTAGGCCGATACCCACTAATTATCAAAATCCAGAAAAGAGCCATTAAATTCTACAACCACCTAAAAGGAAGCGATTCACAAACCTTCCATAACAAAGCCATCACCTACAGAGAGATGAACCTGGAGAAGAGTCCCTAAGCAAGCTGGTCCTGGGGCTCTGTTCACAAACACAAACACACCCTACAGAGCCCCAGGACAACAGCACAATTAGACCCAACCAAATCATGAGAAAACAAAAAGATAATTACTTAACACATTGGAAAGAATTAACAAAAAACAGAGCAAACTAGAATGCTATTTGGCCCTAAACAGAGAGTACACAGCGGCAGAATACCTGACCACTGTGACTGACCCAAAATTAAGGAAAGCTTTGACTATGTACAGACTCAGTGAGCATAGCCTTGCTATTGAGAAAGGCCGCCGTAGGCAGACATGGCTCTCAAGAGAAGACAGGCTATGTGCTCACTGCCCACAAAATGAGGTGGAAACTGAGCTGCACTTCCTAACCTCCTGCCCAATGTATGACCATATTAGAGATACATATTTCCCCCAGATCACACAGATCCACAAAGAATTCGAAAACAAATCCAATTTTGAAAAACTCCCATATCTACTGGGTGAAATTCCACAGTGTGCCATCACAGCAGCAAGATTTGTGACCTGTTGCCACGAGAAAAGGGCAACCAGTGAAGAACAAACACCATTGTAAATACAACCCATATTTATGCTTATTTATTTTATCTTGTGTCCTTTAACTATTTGTACATTGTATATATATATATATATATATATATATATATATAATATGACATTTGTAATGTCTTTACTGTTTTGAAACTTCTGTATGTGTAATGTTTACTGTTCATTTTTGTTGTTTTTCACCTTATATATTCACTTTGTATGTTGTCTACCTCACTTGCTTTGGCAATGTTAACACATGTTTCCCATGCCAATAAAGCCCTTGAATTGAATTGAATTGAGAGAGAGAGAGAGAGAGAGAGAGAGAGAGAGAGAGAGAGAGAGAGAGAGCGCTGGAACTTAAGAAAGAGTTCTGTCAATTTCTTTATTTAACTTTACATTTTTTATATGTCTGAGTTTTGAACACATACAACCTGCAATTTTGACTCATTAAGATGCAGGACACTGACGGCAGGTCTGCTTGTTGGGCTGTTTAGCTAACTAGCTGGCTAACGAGTTTTGATTCAAATTTCATCTGGACTGCCCAACAGCTCTGCTCAAGCAAGTTGATGGATATGAATTATGTTCATCTATTTTCATGAATTGGTTATAACTTTCCATTTGTTTATTGTGTTTCAGTGTATTATTTTTTCAATGTCCATTGTAATTCTGCCTGTTGCTGTCAGTTGTCTTGTTAAAGAAAGAAAAAAACACTCTCGCTCTCTCTAAGACCGCCCCACGTTTGTTCTTCCACATAAAGGGCCTAGACGTTGAATATATCGATTTTTGTCTGCCAAATTTCTTCTCCAGCTTATACAAATACTATTTATTATTTATTTCTTCAATTTTTCAGTGCTGTATTTCAGTACCCTCGTATTAATAAAACAGTCAACTAAACGACTTAAAACCATTTATGCGAATTGAACAAGCCCATTGCTGTTGAGTTTGTTCATTTTAATTAAGTGATTAGGTCACCTGCAGTTTTAAATAGGCAAGGTGTGCCAGTAGGTCGTGTGTGTCAGTTGAATGTCTTTCATAGGGCAGCCACTGTTTTTAGCTGACAATATATGAAGTTTTAACATTTTGGAACCATATTCTCAGTCATTGTTTTAACACTTGAGGTAAGGTACATAGGCTAGCTCTTTCACAAACATAAATGTTCACAGTTAGTATGATCTTATCCGCATGGCCAGAGCTACGTTTACACAGACAGCCCAATTCTGATCTTTTGACCAATCAAATCAGATTTTTCCACATCAGATCTTCATCAGAGCTGATCTGATTGTTCAAAAGACTAATTATTGGGGGGAAAAAAAGATCAGAATTGGTCTGCCTGCGTAAACGTAGCCATAGAAAACCGAAGGGGCTATTTCTCCAACTCCTCCCTTGCCTTGGTTGGAAGTAGACTAGCTGGGGCCGGGCGTGTCGCGGTGGGCGGGCTCCAGTGCGGTGCTGATGCTGTCTCTTCTATTCCACGGTTGCAGGTGGAACGGCTGGGCTGGCTCATTTCGCATCTGCTAGCTGGAGAAGAAAAAACTGCATTCTGATCTGCTTCATGCACTGGATAACAAAATAAGCGGCACGTCCAGGAATATTACACCGTTGAAGTCTGGAGAGTTATCGGGAAGGATTTCAGAAAGACACAAGTAAGGACTTAATTTTTTACACAATACATTTAGCTGTGGTCACAATTCCTTTGCGTCTGCGTTTTCTGATAGTGCCGCTGTGCTGGAAGCTGGATTTGGATGTTCCGACAGCTTGACAAACATCAGAGCATGGTTATGTCAGACCATGGACCTTTTTGCTGTCGACTGACGTTCTGAAATAATGTTTTGTGTTGAAAGAGAGGCTAGAAAGTTGTCATGATAAGACACAGTTTCATTTGAGCAGAATGTATTCGTGACTGTAGGTGGAATAATGCTTAACGGGTCAATATTGTGGAGGGGATTAGACGGACCTGGCAGCGGTGTCCTTTGGGATAAACCATATCCTAAACGGGCAGACCGCTGTTATTTTTTTCTGGGTTCCGAATTTGTCACGCAGAGTCTTCAGAGATTTCCCACATTGCTAATAGCTTTTTAAACGTGCATATTGCTGGTGTGGCCGAAGGGAATCGGGCAGAGGGAACATATCTCGCACTTGCATTTTTTGACCATCGCTGCAGGGTCTTGAGTTTGCAGTAGGCTACATTCCCGAAAAATTTGAAAATAAACACCGGGGAGTGAGTTGAAATGTTCACAGGGTCAGAAAAAATGTGAGGAATGTGATTACTGTGAAAATGTATACAACTTACGGTTGAAATATTACATGTGATGATCCGAGAATCAATTGTGAGACGCGTGCGTCTTTTTATTGCCCAGTCTGTCTTCAGCCTACGTCCACAGAAGGCTGCTGTATCGGACCAAGTTCAGAAACATAGTCATATGCTTCTTGCTGCAGTGAATGAGACAATAATAATACTTCATCCATATTCTTCTCAGTCTATTCTCGTTATAACAATTTCTCCCTTCAGTGACACCTTTTCCAAATCGTTGAAAGGAAGCATTTATTGGTTTGATTTACTGGAGGCTCGATTTGGGTGCTCAGGAGAGAGCTATTGAAGTTCAAAACACCGGCTTCATTAAATTCGTTTTCATTGGCTCTCTACAATTATATTTTAAGGCTTTAATAGGTTCACAACACCTTCAATCAGGCCATTCGAGGCCACGCATTCTCCGGTCTCTGGACCATTGCGTTACAATTCTGGCAGCAAAAGATGATTTCAACACGATTTCATTGTAGTTGCATTTACTTACAAACAGATATAGAAGGTGACATAAGTATAGCATGGTTTACATTTTTAATGACAAATACGCATATTTGAGAGAGTGGCATCATATCTGCAATTGCGAATGAAATGCTTTCTACCATGCCGCTATACCTTAGCCCACTGGGGTGCGTAACCGTCTAGGGCAGGAACGGTCATCTTTGATCATGGTGGGGGCCACCGGAGAGAAAAAAAAATCAAGTTTTACAGCTAAATTCCTGCCATTCTACACTGTCAAAGTGTCAGCTGAATATAACATGTTGTGTTGTGGCCAAAGCTTAGATCAAACTTGAAAATACTTAGGAACGAAAAAGGTTAGGGAAACCCACAGTGCTTTTAACATTTTCAACTTGCATATTTGATGTCTCAAATATGTCCGTTTTAGACATTGTATGTTAAAATCACTGTGGGTGTCCCTAATCTTTATTTTAAGTTTGGGCCAACTGAACAATTTTAGTTCAGGTAACACTGACAGCGAACACAATTTGCCATAGGGTGGAGAGGAATGTTTACATTTTTGAATATGATATCTGAGTGAGAGTGACTAACAAAATCAATTACTACAAGTTTAGATAGCTGGCCGCTAGACTAACTTACTGACATGAGCTAATTGAGTGACTGTCAGTGATGGCCATAACAAGAGAAACGGCTGATGCAAAAACAAATGCACTTTGTGTATTCTACTATTCAAACGGAAGTTGAGACCCCACCTGAGTTCCAAAAAAAAAAGAAAGTTGCCCATCCCTGCCAAATATCAGAGAGAGAAAAATACTGTGTTCAACGACAGTTAATGGTTACCTTTACATGAACAATAGTGCTACATAGGGAATACCCAGGGCTAGGCTGGAAGCTTGGAGTTGATTAACGCACACATAAAAGTTAGGTAGTGTATGTCGCTTATCGAACAGGCTTCTAATTCAAATACGGACCCCTGGGACAAATCATTGGTAATGATGGCCGTTCTGTAGTGAGAGCATCTATTGCAATTTTATAGCCAGTTGCATGGCCTATATACCACTCCTCAGATCTATTATGTTCTTGTTCTCTTCTTCTTACTATCTATTTCAGCTTGGGATGTTATTCGGCTAGGTTGATTTGTAGCTGACCAAGTTGAAACAATATTCTATGAATCACTTGCATGACCAGCTCCTCTCACCATTGTGTTAAAGGGAAATGCAACCAATAAAATGAATTCAACCATTTGAAATGTGATCGCCGTGTCACAAGCTATTGATTTGGAGTGCTCTTTCAGGGCATTCAGGCCATGCTATTGACTTTTGTGTCCTCTAAAGCTGTTTTGACTGACAGTGAGTGAATAGTCAATTAATAGCCCCTAATTAGCATCTCTTCTAATATGCCTACATATTTAACATGGTGGTGCTGCCAACAGAGGATGAACTGTAGGGCCTATGTGCACACGTTCTCCCTATTGTTTTACTCACTGTGCTTTATGGAGGGTGCTTAACATTGCTATTGTGGGCTGAGATGACTTATAATAATTGCAAATTCCCGCTGATTTGAATAATTGTTCCAGACCTTTTCACCATTTGTTATTCTGTGAGTGCAAAAATGGAATTTTAAGGTCTCCTGCCTAGCTTTGCTTGCTCTTATCCACTGACATGCAGCTTTCCTGAGTACAAAAGGCCATACAAATCTGCCAGTGTTTGAACTCAAATAATTAGCCTCGTTTAAAGGCCTCTGCAATCAGCATGCATTGGTACATTGGATAGCCTCTAAATTAGGCTTTTTGAAGATCGGACTTATTCACGTACCTCGAGGAAGTAGGCCCACAACCTATAAGTTCTATTGTGTTGTATTGCATTCTATTATATCGTATTCTATTCTTCTCTATACTGGTTTGATAATGGGCAAGGGAGGGGCATCATCTCTAAAATGTCAACCGCGTGATTAATTTCAGGATACTTTGTTTGGTATTCTACTGTAGTGGAGAGGTTCATAAAGCAAGATGTCAGACACGAGGGCCTCCGGAATCCTATCCACTGTGTTCTAAATAGCTGCCCTTTCCCTGACACAGACATCACGGGTGCCTCTCACGCACCTCGTTTGAGACGTGCCCCATCGCTAGGCCATCGCTAGGCTGACACTGGCATGACCTCCTGTTCTGGTTCATCACTGTCAGGGAGGGATGGAGGGAGAGAGGGGGAGAGAAAGGAAGGAAGAAAGAGAGCGAGGAGGAGGATCGCGAGGAACGAGAGAGGGAGAATCAGGAACGGTAATCTCCCTGTAATCCCTCACACCGCAGCGTCGAGAGCAATCTGCCTCATTAACTCTCTACTCCTACTCTTTCATCCCTCCATCAATCCCTCCATCCAATGAAGGAATGAGCAGACGTGCTGAGGGGGAGGTACAAGGCAGACAAGCAGACACTTTCAGTTGCAAAGATAAGGGGATGGTACGGAATACAATGACCCCTCTTTCCACCCACCTCCACACTCCATTCCCTCATTTGTGTCTATGTGTCTGTGATGAGGGGAGACGTGCCCTGCCTGCCTGCTCTGTCTGCTCCAGCCTCAGTCTCAGTCAGTGCCTTGATTTAAGCAGAGCAGAGGGAGTTATGGGAGGCCTCTGATGGAGAAGGCCCTATGATGTAGCAATGTACTTAAAGACCCCTCACTGTCTTCCACACTGATTGGCTGGATCCTTGAAAGAGAGAATATGGAGTGGAGTTTTGATTGATCTGATCGGGTACTTCCCTCTGGATGTGCTGGTTAAGATTGAATGGTAGGCTTGGAAGGAGTCATGCCACAAGGAATAATGGCAGGCAGTTGGTTTGGGGGCTTTTTGGGGATGTTACGTTTTGAAGTTCTTTCCGGGATTTGGTGGATGAACGACAAAGGGATATTCTCAGAATTTGCCTTTGGTCTTCTAATTGATACACCAAAGGGACTGCAGTTGAAAAGCCCCTGTACCGTATAAACGCAATGAAGAAAAAAAAAACATCTATAATTCCACCAAGATTCGGTCGTAATTCATTCACTGGATTTCACAAGTATGGTTTAATCATGCATGACACGATTTTCTGAGTAGTTGAATGAAGTAAAACCTTTTCATTTCGGAGTTATCCCCAAAACAGCAACGCATAGCCAATTAACTAATTTACCTCTGGCAAAAGCCACATTTGATATACACTATTTGCATAAAAATATATCAATAATAAAGACAAGATGGAGGCTACACATGCTTTTATCCTCCCTTCCCTCCTCCTTCTCCTCCACTTTCTGCTGTCATAATACCACAGATCTTTAGAACTCACCAGACCTGGGTGTTTGGGGTTTGCATTCCAGGTGTGACGCATCGCGTTAGCACCCTCCAGCGAGCTATTTAACCTAAATTACTCCAGTACAAAAAGACAGCTGCTTTCTCTGGTTTAAAAATACTCCACCTCGCCTGCCTTCGGAAGGGCAACTGTTGGGCAAACAGAATGACGTAAGCGCTCCGTTGATGATTTATTAGGTTTGCCACCGCCCTGGGGACATTACCTTTTTGAGACACAGTGGTAAAAAGATGTCTTAACGCACTGTGGTTGAAGTGTTTAGAAGCCGGCAGGTAATAGATCCCATTTGGCCCCATAATGCGCCACGAAAACTTGTTACATAATGAGGATTTAAGAGGTCAGAATATAATAAACCCCTTATCGACTGTTAGCGCCGTTAGCTGTAGAGGGGGTCAGTAATCCAACGGCAATGCTAACACACTACACTTTATAGGAGTTCACAAGCTAATCTGCCCCAATGGTTGGAAAGATCAGTCAATTGTCTTCGGGTACTCATTTCCAATGAACCACTTCAACAGGAGGAGCCAATGGGACATGTTAATTGTTGCTGTTTGGAAAGGGTCATAAGGAAGCATTGTGTACTGTTTGTTGTGTACTGTGTACATTAGGTACTGGAAGCAGTGCGTATTGGAAGAGAGGCAGTCAAGTAGTAGAGTAGTAGATTTGCATCCATTCCAGTCGGTGACGTTCAATATCAATAGAGATGTACTCTACTCATTTTTTTCTGATATTGATAGCTGCCTACTTAGGAGTGACCAAGCCTCGGACACAGCCTTGAATCCATGCCGATGTCGCCGGAGCTAAAAAAAGACATCAAACCTTCACTGTAAAATGGATTCTCTTAAAAGTTGGAAAGATGGGACCCGGAAGTTCGGAGGGAATAGGGAAAGGTTCACAATCGTCAGTCTAGATCACGGTGATCTTTTATTTCTTAGCAGTGACTTGCACGTGACTCATCTCGGAGATGGAGAGCTTCAGCCAAGGACACAATACAATACTTTCTCTTTGTTCTGTCTGCCAGTCCCTTCTCTCTGTCTCCTCAGTCGTCTGCTCCTGTGTACCCCTTCACAAAATCATTCTGACGGAAGAAAAGAAGGAACACATAGGTTGTTCCCTTCACCCAGACTGCGAGAGGGATCGAGTCACAGTATAGCTCAATCCCAGAATTCACCCGTACCTTTCCATGCTATTCATTGGACGAAATGAGGTCTAGATTGTCCCCACACTTGGGAAGAAAGAGACAGGTGGCCTGGGGTTGAGGAGGGCGATAGTGGTTGAGATACGCACTGGTTGTGTGGCACAATATCAGAGAGTTGCACTTTTTTCCCTTCATGCGGCTGCAAGGGAAGCCTATTTGAGAAGCACAAAGGGTCCTCTTCAGGAGAGGGTGAGGTGCTCACCAGCCACAATGGGGCCTCTTAGAATGGGCCAGTGGGGCGACGATGGCCTCTATTGGGTTTGTGCAAAGAGCGTGCCTTAATCAGCACCAGCCCATCATAGATACTGCTGGATTCTGATTGGAGATGACAAGGGAGCATAGTATAACACAGGCAGGTATGACACCCATTCACAGACTACACACAACCATTGGACATTGGATGAACGAGTGAGGTCATGCAATTATCTGCATCCCGTCGCCTTTGTGATGAGTCAGATGAGATTAGGTGTATAAATGGATAAGTGGTGACTTGCTGTCTTGGCCATGAAATTTTGAAAATCAAAAATCAAATCAATTGAATGTCCTCAAATTGCTGTGTGTGTGTATATATATATATATATATACATATATACATATATATATATATATATATATATATATATATATATATATATTATACTTTTTTTTAAAGTAAAACTCTTCTGACAGGGGGCACGATGACCCGTCTTACTGTCACTTTCTGTTGTTCTGAGTTTCTCTAATGGCGGCCCCAGTGTTGTTTTTATTTTGGTCGTCGGGGGCGATTGAGGCTGTGTCATAGTAGTCCATGTTCTGCCCGGGCGCTCTGTGCTCTGGTCTTGAAGGGAAAAAGCCGAGATGTGATCGGTCGGGATGTGTCAGAGGCTTCTACCAGAGAGCGAGGTAACTCAAAAGACGAGTCACAGCTCTCTCCCCCTCCACTCCATTTCAATAACAATCCAGTCTGATCGGTTTAGAACATTTCTGACTGACTCCAATCTGAAGTACTTGGGGGCTTATTCATTATTTGGGATCCAATCTCACTCAATATTCCAGCATTATGTACTTTTCGATGCCGTGCATTAGTGAAATAAGCCCGAGCTCTGAATATACATAAGGGATCACCGAAGTGCATCCATGACATGTACTGTACCTACTACCACTGTATCTTAACAGTCCACACATGCTCTCCTCATAATAACTCTCAATGGTGTTTCTCATCAACACCACTTCCCCCAAACATTCCCACAACCCTCTCCAGTTCTCAAACTCCATCCAAAGATTGATTATCAGGGATCACCATTTTTGGGGGGGGACCCGTGTCTCTCTTATCAGCAGTTATTAATAGGGTTTTAGCACATATTGTGATCCAAGTTCATATTCCATTAATTTCCCAATGGCAGAGTACATATTTATCAGCAGTTTTCTCCCTCTTCAATCTGCTGTGATTCAACATTTGGCCCGGTGTGTGAACTGTTTTGGTGGTGGCTTGTGCTTCTGCTCCCTAGTGAGGACCCAGAATAACACTCCAGTTATGTGTGTGTGTGTGTGTGTGTGTGTGTGTGTGTGTGTGTGTGTGTGTGTGTGTGTAGATGTTTGTGGTGCAAATGTGTGTCTAGATGTTTATGGTGCAAATGTGTTTTGTGTGTGTGTGGTTCCTTTGCCCAGGCTCCAGATCAGCGCCCGATCTGACAGCTCTCCTCTCTCGGACTCTATAAATACTAGTGCTTCCCCTGTTTCACTCTGTCTCCCCCTCTCTCTCTTCCCCTGTTGCACTCTGTCTCCCCTTATCTCCCTCTGCCTCCTCCCCTGTTGCACTCTGTCTCCCCTTATCTCCCTCTGCCTCCTCCCCTGTTGCACTCTGTCTCCCCCTCTCTCCTTATCTCTCTTCCCCTGTTGCACTCTGTCTCCCCCTCTCTCCTTATCTCTCTTCCCCTGTTGCACTCTGTCTCTCCCTCTCTCCCTTTGCTGGTACGGGCCAGTCTCATCAAGATCTCTGTCCCCTCTACTTCTCATGCCATTTCACACGCGTGCATTCGGGAAACACACGTGCACCCGCGCGCACAGACACACAGACACACAGACGTGTAAATACAGACGTTGTGGGGAGAGAAAGGTCAGCTCCTCCCAAGCCCACCAAACTTTTTCGGAAGGTTTATCGATTCAAGGCTCTTGCCAAGCAATTTTCTCCAAGGCTCCCAGACTGGGTAAGATCTGCAAGACCGGCAGATTGTCCTAGTTGCTCACTGCTCAGTGTGTAACCCTGTGGTTCTGTTGCCAAACATAAATCTCCAAGACTTGGCTAGCTCCCTCATGGCAACGGGGGAAAAAAGTAAATGGAGGGAGAAACAGTATTGTTCAGACCTTTTCATCTTGCTCTTTGTTGATTCTACTGCATCTCTGTTTCTTGCTCGTTGGTTTTTGTTCCGAGCGAACCTCCCTGGAACGGTTTAGGTTGATTGTGTGTAAGCTGCCTGCAGTCTTCTGGCTTTACTTTAGTAGTCCCTCGTGGTTTGCCTCAACACATTCGAGTGTAAGTCCTAAATTATTCATTGTTACCGTCTTGTTGGACTGCTGTCGACGTCTTGCTTCATTAATCATGGCTCTAATGATATGGCGTTTTCCATATGGCACTTGGGACTGCATGTTTTCTATAACAGTGACAGTAGTAGTAGGTAATGCACGTCTTGCTCGGCATATTCTGATTGTGGTCCAGTGGAAACTGTGTGTGTGTGTTGTAGTAGTTTTCCTCTCACCCATGCACCACTCTTCTCCACAAATACCCATTCAGAATTATACTGCAAAGGACTCACTCAGCGAAAAACAAAGGGATGAAGGAGAACAATAATGATGGACAGATAGTGTTGTGTCATGTGTGGCTCTGCTTGTGTGTGCAAGCATATCTTTATGTACAAAAGTTTAGACACACCTACTCATTAAAGGGTTTTTCTTTATTTTCTACATTGTAGAATAATATTGAAGACATCAAAACTATGAAAGAACACATATGGAATCATGTAGTAACCAAAAAAGTGTTAAACAAATCAATATATATTTTACATTTGAGATTCATCAAAATACCTTTACCTTGATGAAAGCTTTGCACACTTGGCATTTTCTCAACCAGCTTCATGAGGTAGTCACCTGGAATGCATTTCAATTAACAGGTGTGCTTTGTTAAGTTATTTTGTTTTGTGCAGCGACCATGTTGTGTTGCTACCATGTTGTCATATTGTGTTGCTAACGTGCTGTGCTGTCATGTGTTGCTGCCATGCTATGTTGTTGTCTTATAGGTCTCTCTTTATGTAGTGTTGTGTTGTCTCTCTTGTCATGATGTGTGTTTTGTCCTTTTAATCCCAGCCCCTGTCCCCGCAGGAGACCTTTTGCCTTTTAGTAGGCCGTCATTGTAAATAAGAATTTGGTCTAATCTGATTTGCCTAGTTAAATAAAGTTTAAATAAATAAAAGACTGGGACTATAATTTTTTAAATTCAGCACCATGGACAGAGCCTCACCACAAACACTTCCTTTCTGGTCCATTGGTACTATTTCAGCACCAAACATATATGGACAGCTCCTGTTGTGACTTCAGTTTACTGCCCCCAGTGATTTCAGCACCATGGACAGCTTCCATTCCCAAACACACTCTCCTTCTAGTCTAGGAAGGACAATATTGCAAATTCAGCACCACACATATATGGACAGCTCTTGCTGTGCTGTGGCTTTAGTTTAATGGCTCCTCTGATTTCAGTACATTGGACAGCTCCCTACTCCAACTCTTCTCTCCTAACCCAGATCAGAGCAGCGAGTTTGTGCTTTCAGCAACTCAGCTCCACCGACGGGAGTGTATGATGGATTAGAGCTGTGGTGCAGCTGCTGTGTGTGTGTGTCTCTGTGTGTCTCTGTGTGTGTGTCTGTGTGTGCAAACTTCCTATTGTTCTATAGGTGAGTTGATGCAGGGCCGCCCCTCCCTCCCAGCGCCCCCCTCCCCCCTCCCTTCTACCTCTCCATCTCCATCTCTATTCCTCACTATGAGTTTTACTCTCTGTTGTTATGGAGGGAGAAACTGAGGTCTTTGAAGGTAAGCATCCATTAAGTGCGGGTGGTCGGGTTGGCTCCCAGGGCCAACACGGAGGAGGCAGCAGGAGACAGTATTAATGATTGACCTGTGTAAAGCCAGTGGTGGGGTTTACGGCCTGGGGAGAGGACATGCTGCTGTGATGATGACTGATTTCGCAGACACGTAAACACACACACAAATACACACACACACACACGCAAGCAGGAATGCACACACACAGTGACAGAGTAGCATTTTCTTCCGCACACTGCTTTTTAATCAACTCAGACTTGCGATCAGCCAAAATCAGGGCTTCGGGCGAGACATGCTAATACTGTGATCAGATCAGATGCGATGGAAGTGTAATTTGGTGTTCTGATAAAGATGATCAAAATCCTTTTTTTTTTGTGTAATTCTCCTGATTGTGTGTACATACAATGCCATTGAGTTTTACATCAGGTAAACTGCTTAGAAAGTATCCCTGGGGTGTAAACTGAATGTATTATGTGAATTAATCAGCCTATATGATGTTGTTAATAATAACCTTCCTTTTGTAAATCTGACGGCAATGAAATCCCTGGGCAGCACCTGTGACCTGGCAAAGAGTAATCGCAGTCTGCTGAAGTGGCAGCTGATGCCTTTCACACTCCTACAGATGGCCCTGGTGAGTCGTTTGTGTGTGTGAGTGAGTCTGTGTGTGTGTGTGTCGTCCCCGCCAAGGTCGTGAGCTCACTGGGATAGAGTTGCTCCTGATCTGCCGATTTGTGGAGGGCGGAAGGTGGGTGGCGCGGGGGGAAAAGAGGTCAAAAGCTAGGAAGGCTTTTAATCAAGGTTGACATGTGACTTAGCAGGCAGGGCGAGACGGAGGGAGGGAGAGATCAGGTCCAGGAGAGTAAGAGGAGGGATGGAGGAATAGAGGAGGAGCTGGAAGAAGAGGAGAACATTTGATTTCCCTCACACCCCCACTAACCACAATGATGTGTCATGCCTGTCATGACAGGCAGGGGAGAGGCTAATTCTAGGAGGGGGGAGGAGGTAGAGGAGCAGAGCATTCACCTTCTTCCTCACTAAACAGGGCGGCAGGTAGCCTAGTGGTTAGAGCATTGGGCCAGTAACTGGAAGGTTGCTGGATCGAATCTCCCGAGCTGACAAGGTAAAAATAGGTTGTTCTGCTCCTGAGCAAGGCAGTTAAACCACTGTTACCTGGGTGCCGAAGACGTGAATGTCGATTAAGGCAGTCCCCGCACCTCTCTGATTCAAAGGGGTTGGTTAAATGCGGAAGACACATTTCAGTTGAATACATTCAGTTGGACAACTGACTAGGTATCCCCCTTTCCCTAAACAAAGTCATGATGAAAAGAGGGGGGTGAGGGGCACCCTGAGGTTTGACATTAGATGACCTAAGGTCACCCCCGCTGTGGTCCCCCCCCATGTGGTTCCCCTGGCTGGCTCTGCTCTGCCTTTACAATTCATCCCTCATTCATATGCTGCAGCGCTGCGTCAGAGAGCAGCAAGCCCAGAGGGGAGCATCCCCCACACAGAGCAAGGGAGGGAGAAAGCGCAATACACATAGGGAGAGCGACAGAGCGAAGGAAGATAGGATTAAAGAAAAAGAGAGCCAGAGTGGGTAGGAAATGGGCGATCCACCGAGAGAGAAATAGGGGAATATTAGAGAAATAATGAATAAAAGAGCAGGGTAGAGGGAGAGGGCATCCACAAACACATCCACCCACAGAAATCGTGTGAAAGATAGAAAGCGCCCCCCCCCCAAACTGAAGTTAAATGCTAAACATGTTGCTGTTTACTGCAGAGGCAGCCCTTAGCTCCCCGGGCAGCCCCTGCTCTGCGCTCTGGCTGCCTGCTTCCTGTGAAGGGGTTTGATGTGTCAACCTCATCCGAGGTAGACTGGCATTCAGGCTCTCCTCGACTCCTTACCCAGGTTATCATAGTTCAGTTCAGCGATAACGCTGCTCCATAAAATATGGGGCGAGGCCGGGCCATATAACCATTAAATATTTCCTGCAGCATGTAGAGTAGAGATAAAAGATAGTCACTGCTATGCTCAAACTGCTGAATACTAGTTGTACTGTAGCTTCTAGCAAATAGTAGAGCTGTATTTTTGATTGAGGCGTCTGAACAATCGTTTTTATGTCCGACAGGATTTCTTTATACCTGCGAGTCTTGTGAATGCATCAGAGTTTAGAGACTTCAAATGCATTTGGCCTTGATCCACTCCACTGCACACTGGATGCGGCATTGTCTTAGTGCCCTATAGAATTCAACCTATTTTAAACACGTTTGCTTTCGTAGAGTGAGCCGCTGCACTGGATCCTGGTTTGTCATATGTACAGGTTCAGCCTAGTCCTGGAGTGAAAAGCTAGCTCAATAGAGAGTCTCTATAAGCAGCTGTTTAGTCCAGGACTAGGATTCCTCTGTGTCTTGGCAACTGACCCATAGTGTCCTTTGTAGAACACGATAGAGAATGAAATGGAATGTTAGTGGAAGGACTCGCTAGTGTACGTGTGGCCGCAATGTGTCGACGACCTAAATGTCATCCGTTGCCGCAACGTGTTTACCTCGGCTGGGAAGTGATGCTCGGAGGGGTACGTGACTGAGAAACTGACAGAGGGGGAGAGGAGCAGTTTCTTGGGCAATGCACGCGCGCCCACACGCACGCACGCACGCACGCACGCACGCACACACACACACACACACACACACATTGGGCTGGAGTGACTACTAGTGCATTAACAGTGTCATGGGTTGAATTGAGTCTCCCAGTCATATTTAGAGGACGAGGGGTGATTATCAGGGAAGGGTTAATGCGAAGCTCTCCTCCCGAGGCCCCGTGTCTTACCCCTAGTAGTGTTCCATCAGTGATGTCATCCCAGGACAAACAACATCTTGAGCAGAGTAACGGCCCCCCGGATGTCAAATTAAAGGCTGCCATCATTTCTACCTTTTGCGATTTGTTGGGTTTCTTTTGTGTGAGTGTGGGGTCAGCTTACACTCATAGGTTGGAGTGTGTGAGTGTGCGAGAATGTGTGTCTGTGTGTGAGTGCGATTGTGGGTGAGTTTCCTACTACAGAAAATAATCCTGCATAAACAGAAATGTTTATTATTATGTGGATTATAATTCATGGAGATTTTTGTAGGAGTTCATACATTTTTAGTAAGAGGAAATCAAGTCTGACATTTCAAAGTGGAAATGACTTAACTTCGAAATCCTTTTTTAAAGGGGCAGTCTGCCGTTGCTAGATAAAAAAAAAGAGAATTATAAATGAATGACATGTACCCATTTATTCTGAAAGAATATAACGTATAAATCCCTCATGTGCTTAGTTATACTCCATTATACTGTTATACTCCATCAGAACCCAAAATATAAGCTTGTTTATAAACCGCACAACTGGAAACAAACAGTATATGACCTCAAAACATGGTTAAAACTATAATTTTGATATCATGGATAGATTTGAGAGTGCTTACATTTCTCCAGCCCCATCCCTCAGCTTTTACCGAAACAGGGGTGGGGCATAAGCTTTGTTAATGTTTCAACTAAGGATTGGTCCTTTAAACCTCAAATACACTGCACGTTTTACATTTCCTGCATTGCGGGAAAGTTCGCCTACAATAGGGTGATCAAATTACATCCACTACATCTGTCAGTGGATTTGTAGATTTACAATTGGATAATACACAGGGAATGGAGTCCTGCGGGCATTGAACAAGAGGCATTTACTTTCTTTGTTTACTTCAGAGTGGATGATGCTTGTCACAGAGCTGCTGTCCATTGGAATGTGAAGATTATAATTGAATTAACAGAAGCCTTATGGCATATTGTTTCAGGCATGCTGCATTATGATGGAACACTGCTCATTCTTAGTGGGGAGATGAGGGCGAGTGGAGGGTGTGTGTGTGTGTGTGTTCCCACAAGCAAACCATTGTCATCCTCGACTTCTGTGTGCATTTGTTTACGTGTGCATTTGGGTGCGTAGGTGTGTGTGTAGGGTGTGTGTTTCTGTGTCACACACGGCACCCGGTAGTGCAGGACACCTTGACAATGTATGAAGATAAGATGAAGAAATATTTGTTTTATTTCCTCTCTCTGTCCCATTGGCCTCCTGCCCAGCTCTACCCCAGTCCTCTCTTCCTCCACTCATCCTGTGTTTATTCTCCCCGTCTCCACTCCTCCTCTCCCAGCCAAGCAGGCAAGCTGTCCTGCTATTGTCAGGCTGCTGCGGGGCCCGGCTGGATTTACGTCAGGCCTGTGGATGGGGAGATGATCGCTTCATCAGTCCAAGTGTAAATCTAGGAATATTTAACGGCTGTCGGCCTCGTCCATCAATCCAGGACCCCGCCGGCTCCCAGGGAACCTCTGGGGAGGCGATATACACTGGCCTTGCTTACATACACACATGAAGATGCACACACACACACACACACGTAAGCACACACACGCACGTAAGCACACACCCACATCCATGAATTCACTATCAAATTGTATGCACAACCACACTTACGCACGCTTAGCAAATGCAGACATTGTTTTGCCATTGCTTACACACATGCACGCACGCACATGCAGATTTCTTGCTATCTACATCAGCTAAATATCATCTGGCTATTTATTCTGTTTTCCAGTGTACATATACTGCATTACATCATTGTAGCATTAGCATATAGCGCTACATATAAAATGTCCCCTTTCTTATGCTCATCTTCCACACATTCCTATTCCGTCTTTGGCTCAAGCTGTAGCCTAGCGTCTTCACACGTCTGCCTATTACTTTTGGCTCCGGTTCTTGGCTTCACTCTTTGGCCAGCTTTCCCAACTCTAGCCCAATGCTGGATCATAGCTTAACATGCGAAAGAGGCATTCAGTGAGCGGCAATTCAATCCCACTTATAATACTTTCATTTGTTATGGCTTTCCGATGGGTTTGATCGACAATGGTGTGTGAAAGCTCAGACTGTGGAAAGACTAGGGAGTATGTTGGCATGTGTAATATTGATTAAATCATTGATGGGATAAAGAAAGCAGCTCAGTAGTTTTGCTGTAAGTCGAGACAGTGTGTGTGTAGCATGTGTGTGTGTCCAGGAAGTGCTGTTCTGTGGTTGGTTTAGCACGCCATTGTGATGTTAAGCTTAAACCCTTCTGGGGAAGTCTGCGGAAAGGATACACAGCATGTCATAATGTCTATCCCAGGCTGTGTAGAAAGCAAGTCAGTGCTTTTGAATCATTAGTACTCACTACAGACGCAGGATCTTAATTTGACCACTCCTTTGGTGCTGAGAATTTTCCTGCGTGGCAGTAAATGCAAACTTGTAATGTATTCGAAGTTTTAAAAAATAAATAATAATTTCCACTATAATTGTATTTTCCACTTTAAAATGTGCATTCACTACAATCCACAAAATAATTCACATTTCCTGTTGCTGCAGGAGTATTTTCCTGCTGTAGCAAGCTGGATCAAATTAACATCCTACGTATGTACTCGCATGATGTATAAGGATGAGTGAGCTAAGTACTCACATGTGAGTATAGCGGAAGTGAGCATGCCTTCCTGAGACCTGAAGAACTGTCATTCCAGACCCAGAACGGGTTCATGTGGTGCTTGTGGATTGTGTGGTGACGTGGTGGTGTGGGTTCAACACCCGGATCCGCCATGGTATGGATGGGCCATGTTGTTCCACCTTTTTATGTAGTAAACTCTAGTATACTGTAAAATACTATACCACACACTGTAGTCTCCCTCATTGTGTAGTACTTATTATAGAATTTTGAAGTGCACTGTACAATACTATAGTAAATACTACAGTAGTATCCACAAACGAAACAATGCAGTAAATACTACAACAATACTACAGCAAAAACCCTATTTTTTTGTAACTATAGTAAATACTGCAGTATTTACTTTGCATATACCCTGCCCGTTCCCCTCCCCATATCCCAATTTGTGCCATCTGTAATTGAAAAACCTACATGCCAAATAAACCATTATTGTCTTCACTATGGTTATAGAAAAGAGCAGAAGCTCTGAGCTCTTCGTTCAGAACCCACCTACCTACCTACCTACCTACCTACCTACCTACCTACCTACATATTTACCTACATACCTACCTGACCGGTTATGGAACATTTGCTCTTTTAGCCCACCACTTCTATATCAAAGATAATAAAACAAAAACACTTTAGTAAATACTGCACTAATGTCCCCAAAAACACTACAGTAAATACTACAGTATACCGTACTACAGTCCGGAAACACTACAGTAAATAATACAGTATACTAGAGTCTGCAAAAATACTACAGTAATTACTATAGTATATGCAATTTTTTTACTACAGTATTTATACTATAGGAAACTGTAAATACTACAGTACACTGCAGTAAATACTACAGTATTCACTGTCGTGTTTTTACAGACTTCTGTCTGCAAAAACACTACAGTGAATACTATCGTATTCCGACCATAGTATACACTATAGTATTTTTTAAATGTGGGACTGAGCATCACAAGCCTATTTTGATGCATTTGACCGAAAGAGCATCAAGGACTTATCTTGTAAGCCTCCTCAAACTACAAGAGGTATACACAGAGGATGTTTCCTCTAATCTTGAACTCTACGCTCTTCAGACTCAGTTGATGCATGGATTCTCTTGCTGAACACTCTTGGGGGAAAAAAGGCTTTTGGTGTCATTACACATTTCCTAATTCAGAATATTGCCAGCTTACACTGTTCCTGCCAGGGAGATGTTGGTGACGCTACTGATCTTCTCTTGGGTTGGGCTCTTCCTGTGGGCCGTAAGGTTATCTGTTGCTCGCTTCTCCTCCCCCTCTTTCAGCTCTCGCTCATGTTGTGAGGGCAGATAACATCTTCTCTCTGTCTGACCCTCTCACTATCTGACTCCTTCTCTTGCTCACTCTCTCTCTCTCTCTCTCTCTCTCTCTCTGTCTCTCTCTCTCTCTCTTTCTCTCTGTCTCTCTCTCTCTCTCTCTATATATATATATATATATATATATATATATATATATATATATATATATATATATATCTCGCTCTCTCTCGCATTCTCTCGCTCTCTATATCGCTCTCTCTCTCTCTCTCTCTCTCTCTCTCATTCTCTCTCTCTCTCTCTCTCTCATTCTCTCTCTCTGACTCCTTCCATTTAGCAGAAAATACGCAAGTCTGAGTCGTGCTGCCTTTCTGACTACTTGAAACGCATTACCCACAGATTCAGCCCTCCGGTGTGATTTTATTTTATTTTAAAACAAATTCCTTTAGTCATGTTAACAAAGAACCATGAGCCTTAGTGGAGAAGGAGGGAAGAGGAGGGAGGATGGAGAAGGGGTGGATTGGATGGGTGGGTGTTAAATAGTTACATTGTAACTTCTAGCAAGTAAGTTATATGTGTCGTGGTCCAGCAGGAGAAAGAGAGAGTACAAATTGCTATAATTTGATATGAAAAAAAGCCTCTGCTTCGTTCTCCTTCTCTTTCCACCCCTCCCTCTTTCTCTCTCTCCTTCCTTTCCTCCCCCGCTGTTCGTGTTTAAGACGGGCTTATTTCTAGGCAGCCGTGGCTCAGGGGCAGTCCGACAGTCCCGGGCTGCGATCTGCGGAGCTTCTCTTTAATTGTGGAGCGTTTAAGATGATGGAGAGGGGCTGTGGAGTTCCCTCTTTCCCCCCTCTCTTCCTCCTCCCACCCTGTCTTACTCACACACCCATCCATTCGTAGTCACTCTCCCATCTTCTCTCCTGTCTCCATCTCTTTCTCTCCCCTCTCCCGTTTAATGTTCACCCTCATTTCTTTCTCTCTCTCTCTCTCTTTCGCTCTCTCTCTTTCTTTCGCTCTCTCTCTCTCTTTCGCTCTCTCTCTCCCTCCCCCTCTCTCCATATCCGCCCTTCAGCTTGCTCACCTTTCCCCTCTTCAACCCCCCCCCCCCCATCTCCTCACCTTCACCCCCTCTCTCTCTCTGTCTGCTTTCATCACCCTGACGGTTGGCACAGCAGCAGATCTGTTTATGATCGCCGCGGCGTCGTTATCGCCGCCTGCCGCTCCTCTGATGTTCCCCCTCCCATGTCGCCGGCTTTCCGGCGGCGGCCATTTATCAAACGCCTAATGGGCCAAATGGGAGTACGCCACAGCGTTCACATGATGAACGCTCCCCGTCTCTCTCTCTCTCGTTGGTTGTTTTGCCAAGATGCTTCTTTATGCAGATGGAGAGGTGAGACGGAAGGCTAATTAAAATCGAATACGTCTCTATTTGTGTCCTTGGCAAGACACCTTTACTCAGTGACTGAGGTTCCCAGACATTTTTGCATATGCTTTACATGTCCGGCGGCAAACTTGTGTGATTTTTGAAACAGCCTGTTGTTTTTTAGTATCGTGGCTGTTGGTAGCAACTGTGTTAGCTAGCAGTGCTATCGGAATGGCAATTGATAACTCACACTCGAGGGTATGCCAAGTAACATTATCCCTTTATGATGTATGACAACGTCAATCATGTCAGGTACTTTGTCATGTACTAGAAGTTTAGAACAGACCCCACCTTTACTTGATGTCTTCCAGTCTATTGGAAAGCACCCTTCGCAGCACTGAGTTCTGGTTGACACAGACGGCAACTTCTTGTTAGACTTGGCTACGGTCGACGGTCCGATTGTCATCCCGTCACTGAGTATTTATGTAAACAGCCTCCTCAGTCTCTCTCCACGTGTACAGAAGCGTGTGATGTTGTCATTGAAACATTTACTGTTGGTTAGTTCTATTGCTCTTGTCGTTAATAGTAGTTGATGCTATGTGTTACACAGTCCTTTGCTTAAGCCACTATTCACGTTGTACAGTCCATGTTGCACGTGCTATTGTGCTGTCATATCTGATTACCAAATTCATCGTCATGCTATGTTTATTATGTATAGTATATGAATGAATATTTCTCTTTGTACAGAACCACACCCATTGCGTGTATCCTATGGAAATAAAGTTCCCTCTTTTATGTGTACATCTGTGAGGTTGACTTGTTCCTCTGACCGGGAAAGGTGTCAGTGAGCCACCGACCAGCCCGACTGGAGAGCCGCTCTCTTTCAGTCTCCCTAGCTCGAGGACTATCCGAATAAAGTCATACTGTTTGTTAAACACTGGCTGCTGGAGTTTGTTTGTGTGCGTGCGTGCGTGCGTGTGTGCGTGTGTGTGTGTGTGTGTGTGTGTGTGTGTGTGTGTGTGGCATTTTCTATCCGAGACAAAACAAGATGAATCCATATGGCGGACGGTCGGTGACTAAGATGGGAAGCCGATGCATGGCTCAACTGGCGTCAGCATTTTTTTCCCCAGGCAGGTGAAACTGTCTTGCCTTGGCCCCAAATCAATCAGTCAATGAATCAATGGGAAAACCAACGCAGCGGCCCCATAATCAATGGGTCGGCACTGCTACCTTAGACCCCCTGTCAATAAGATGTGTTACCATGGTGATGGTTTAATACCCTTCAGTTGGCCTTTCAGTTGGGCTAAGAGTTTTTCCTCATCGCATGACCTGACCGGGATAAAGTCGGGGCCCTAGTTGTTGCAATGCTTATCTTGTCGGTTTCTAACTGCAGACACTATTTCAGAACAATCTGAGGTGGTGGCTTGCTGAAATGACATGGAATAAGTTAATGGGTTTTTACTGGTCAGATTATATGGTCAGGAAAACCTAACCCAAAAGTCATGCCGTATTTAAAAACCCAACCCAAAAGTCATGCCGTATTGATATAAAAACAGAACCAAGTTGGAGTATTTTGGCCCTCGGCTGTCTGTGTTTCCTAGACAGTTATCAGGGCCACAGAGAGACGGGAAGAAATGGCTTGTGATTTTACGGCAGGCTGGAGAACAACGGTAGAGCTCCATCCTGTGAGCTTCCATGTGCACGGTAGACTAACTGGAGAGAATGAAAAGAAAGGAGGGTCACACTGCATCTGGATAGTCCATCTGTAGATGCTCTGCAGATGGTCATACTATCTGTTGATCAGCAATGGCTTGTTAAGGTTAGAGTCAGGATTAGGGTCTCTGTCATCTTTCCCCTGACGACGTTTGCCGATGTTTAGTTCAGCTTTCATAACTGTATAGCTCAGAACGTCACGAAAGTGCTGCGCACGCTTGGATGGGGAAGACGTCTGTGTGTGATGATTCTGGATGGTCAGCTAGCTAGCAACAATGACGAGAAGCTGTATCGGTGTATTTTGTGTTTTTGCTCTTGTCAGTTCTATGCTGAAATGGCTAAAATTCGCTAGCTAGCTAACCAACAGCTGTAACAATGTATTTTGAGAGACCAAACGTGCTCATTGTACAAAATGATTTATGTTTTCAATAAAGATTCAGAGAGGACAGGTAGTTTACATGTTGTCAACAATCGTTTGATTCTTAGCCCGAAACCTGTATGTTTTGCCCCACGTTTTTGTGCCCGCATCGGTTTTGTTGCTAAAACAACCCACCCGTCTATTGGTGGATTTGTTCCACAGAGCATTATGGGTACTTTAGTACATTGCACTGCAAAAACAACAATGGAGGACAGATGGCGTTCTCTTCTCTCGATGATTTTATTATTTTATGTCTGAAGTAATCATGTGGATTATTATTTGCTTACGGGGATTAAGCCGTAAAGTAAAGCCTGCGCTTCTTTATGTGCTGTGAAATTTCAATTGGGATATATACTTTACCTACAAGAACTTTGGATTAGTCCACAAGAACAACAACGATTTTATTAAGACTGTGTAATGATTTACTACCTGACATGATGACTCCTTGCTGTCCCCAGTCCACCTGACTGTGCTGCTGCTCCAGTTTCAACTGTTCTGCCTTATTATTATTCGACCATGCTGGTCATTTATGAACATTTTAACATCTTGGTCATGTTCTGTTATAATCTCTACCCGGCACAGCCAGAAGAGGACTGGCCACCCCACATAGCCTGGTTCCTCTCTAGGTTTCTTCCTAGGTTTTGGCCTTTCTAGGGAGTTTTTCCTAGCCACCGTGCTTTTACACCTGCATTGTTTGCTGTTTGGGGTTTTAGGCTGGGTTTCTGTACAGCACTTTGAGATATCAGCTGATGTACGAAGGGCTATATAAATACATTTGATTTGATTTGATTTGATTTGATTTAGAATTTCAGTTAGTTTTACATGGCAACACTTGTAGTCCCTTCTACAGTGTCTGTTGTCCCTGTGTGGATCTGGTATGTGGCAGTTATGAGTATTGAATATGAAATCAAATCAAAGTTTATTGGTACTCGTACACCGTTTTGCAGATGTTCTCGCAGGTGCAGCGAAAGCCTTATGTTTCCAGTTCCAACAATATCAGTGCTGCTTTGCATTATCCTACCTGTTGTGTGTGTTTATGTGAATGTGCGTTTATGTGTGTAGGGGAACAGCGTCACTCGCCTGTTGTATGCCTGTTGTGTGTGTTTATTCATGAGTATCTGTTTATGAAAGTGCGTGACTGCATGCTGAGTGTGTGTGTGTTTATCAGTGGATTTGTGTGTGTGTTTATCAGTGTGTTTGTGTGTGACTTCATGCTGAGTGCGGTCCTCCTGTGTGCTCCCTGTTGCCTCCTGACTTATTTATGAACGCTACGCTCTGCCTTTGAAAGAGGGAGTGAGGAGGAACATTGCATTTTAAAGAATCACCTTTTACCTCTCAATCTATCTTTCTTTGTCTTTATTGCCCTCCACCTCCCCACTCTCTGTTTTGCCCTCCTCGGGATGCTGTAGTTGTTGTGACCCTAGAATTGTTCTCTTTATCTTCCTCTTCCCTCTTCTTACCCTTCCTCCTCATCTAGGCCCTGAATAAGAGAGAAGGCTGGAGATGGATTGAGGTGTACTACAATCTTTACTACTACTTTATAACCTTTACTACTACTTTACTACCTTAACTACTACTTTACTACCGTTACTACTACTTTTCTACCGTTACTACTACTTTACTACCTTAACAACTACTTTACTACCGTTACTACTACTTTATAACCTTTACTACTACTTTACTACCTTAACAACTACTTTACTAACGTTACTACTACTTTACTACCGTTACTACTACTTTATAACCTTTACTACTACTTTACTACCTTAACTACTACTTTACTACCATTACTACTACTTTACTACCGTTACTACTACTTTACTACCGTTACTACTACTTTACTACCGTTACTACTACTTTACTGCCATTACTACTACTTTACTACCTTAACTACTACTTTACTACCGTTACTACTACTTTACTACCATTACTACTACATTACTACCGTTACTACTACTTTACTACCTTAACTACTACTTTACTACCTTAACTACTACTTTACTACCGTTACTACTACTTTACTACCGTTACTACTACCTTTACTACCGTTAGTACTACTTTATAACCTTTACTACTACTTTACTACCTTTACTACTACTTTACTACCATTACTACTACTTTACTACCGTTACTACTACTTTACTACCGTTACTACTACTTTACTGCCATTACTACTACTTTACTACCTTAACTACTACTTTACTACCTTAACTACTACTTTACTACCGTTACTACTACTTTACTACCATTACTACTACATTACTACCGTTACTACTACTTTACTACCTTAACTACTACTTTACTACCTTAACTACTACTTTACTACCGTTACTACTACTTTACTACCGTTACTACTACTTTACTACCTTAACTACTACTTTACTACCTTAACTACTACTTTACTACCGTTACTACTACTTTACTAACGTTACTACTACTTTACTACTGTTACTACTACTTTACTACCGTTACTACTACTTTATAACCTTTACTACTACTTCACTACCGTTACTACTACTTTACTACCTTAACTACTACTTTACTACCTTAACTACTACTTTATAACCTTTACTACTACGTTACTACCTTAACTACTACTTTACTACCGTTACTACTACTTTACTACCATTACTACTACTTTACTACCGTTACTACTACTTTACTACCGTTACTACTACTTCACTACCGTTACTACTACTTTACAACCTTAACTACTACTTTACTACCGTAACTACTACTTTACTACCTTAACTACTACTTTACTATCGTTACTACTACTTTACTACCTTAACTACTCCTTTACTACTGTTACTACTACTTTACAAACGTAACTACTCCTTTACTACCATTACTACTACTTTACAATCTTTACTATTACGTTATTACCTTAACTACTCCTTTACTACTCCTTTACTAGCTTTACTAGCTTTACTACTCCTTTACTAGCTTTACTACTCCTTTACTAGCTTTACTAG
Source organism: Oncorhynchus nerka (assembly GCF_034236695.1). NCBI lineage: Eukaryota > Metazoa > Chordata > Actinopteri > Salmoniformes > Salmonidae > Oncorhynchus > Oncorhynchus nerka. The sequence goes on along the minus strand of NC_088407.1, from coordinate 34,395,696 downwards.
CTTTACTACTCCTTTACTTGCTTTGCTACCTTTACTACTCCTTTACTTGCTTTACTACCTTATGTTTTACAACCTTTTTACTACTTAACATTTACTACTACTTTACTACTTCTACTATTTCACTACTACTACTTTACTACCTCTACTATTTCACTACTACTACTTTACTACTACTTTACTACCTCTACTATTTCACTACTACGACTTTACTACTACCTTAACTACCTTTAATACCTCTAATACCTTTACTACTTCACAACCTTTACTACTACTTTACTACTACTTTACTACCTTTACTACTGCTGATGCTAGCACATGATTAGAATTACACCTAGGGACAGTGGGGAAAAAGTACCCAATAGTCATACTTGAATAAAAGTAAAGATATCTTAATAGAAAGTTAATCAAGTAAAAGTAAAAGTCACCCGGGGATGAACATATTGTCTTGATAAGTGTGTGCATTGGACCGTTTTCCTGTCCTGCTAAGCATTCCAAATGTAACGAGTACTTTTGGGTGTCAGGTAAAATGTATGGAGTAAAAAGTACATTATTTTCTTTAGGAATGTAGTGAAGTAAAAGTTGTCAAATATAAATCGTAAAGTACAGATATCCCCAAAAACGACTTAAGTGGTATTTGAAAGTATTTTTTACTTAAGTACTTTACACCACTGCCTAGGGACATGCTGGACTGAGCCTATGGTTGTGTTTTAATAATCAAAATGTCACTGTACATGACAGTAAATACATAATGTAGAGGTTATACCATAGACCTACAAACTGTCCATATTGTGTACACACTTAATGCCCAGTCTAGCCTTACATAATATCTACACTGAATGTTTACCTGCAGATTAAACATTTAAAGTTAATAACTTAAGTGCTGACAGTTATATCCAAATCAATTTAAATTTACCTCAGTTAATATCAAGGTTACTGTCAGGGTCTCTGTCTTCCCGGTAAGTCAGGGCCTTGGGTTGTAGTCTGTATAGTCGGAGGGCTTAATGGCGGAAAACACTAAAGCCAATAGTAATATCAGCTATTCTCTCTGTCTGCCCGTGTCACGCCCTGGTCTAAGTATTTTGTGTTTTCTTCATGTATTGGGTCAGGCCAGGGTGTGGCATAGAGTTTTTGTATTGTGGTGTGTTTTGTCTTGGGATTTTGGAATGTGTGTATAGTGGGATTGTAGCTTAGTGGGGTGTTCTAGGAGAGTCTATGGCTGTCTGAAGTGGTTCTCAATCAGAGGCAGGTGTTTACCGTTGTCTCTGATTGGGAACCATATTTAGGCAGCCATATTCTTTGGTTGTATGGTGGGTGATTGTCCTGTGTGTCTTGATGTCCTGGTTAGAGGTTAGTAGACACTTGTATAGGCTGTTTTCGTTTTCGTTTTGTAGTGTTAGTGTTTTGTTGTGTGTTACGTTTGTTTATTAAAGATGAATCACAATAGACACGCTGCAGTTTGGTCCGACTCTCCTTGACCATTAGAAAGCCGTTACAGCCCGGCCGTATTGACGTTCGATCCCAGCGTCTCTCCCTTGGTGAGACGTTGAAGTCGGCGTAGCCTGAGGTGGAATAGGCCAGTTTGTAGCAAACACTTCACAGCACTCAGGGTTTGGGAGAAGAGAAACATCCAAACATCCCAAGGTCCAGAGACTAGGTCGATTGATTCAAATACGGTCATTGCTGCCTTTGTTTACTGAACCATAGGCTACCTACCGCCTCATGTACTCGGTTGGTGTTTTGGTCTGACTACTGGCAGTGCTATCGTACTTCTACAAGGTCTACTGTAGAGCCTTGGTGATTGCAGGGTGTCCACTATTGCATGAGGTGGAAGAGAGGCATTGGTCTGATGCGGAGGCAGATGGATGTAGACAGGACAGGGTTAGTAGGTCATCCCGACCCAGTTGGACAGCTATTGTATATAACATCTCCCCACCACCACGTCTAACGTACACACATCTACACACACACACACACACACACACACACACACACTGTTTGTCTCTTTCAGTCTCTTTTTTTCTTTCTCTCACACAATATTGTTTTATTTTCCTCAATTTCATCTTCCAATCTTTCTCTCTCTTTCTGTCTCCCTTTTTGATTGAATTTTGAAACATACAATCTACCTGCAGTGAAGCATCTCAACATTTACATTACATTCAGTCATCTAGCAGACGCTCCCATCCAGAGTGACCCACAGGAGGAACCAGGGTCAAACGCCCCGCCCAAGGGCACATCAACAGATCTCCCACAAAGTCTCTCTTACACACACACACACACACACACACACACACACACGACGCTGCGTTATGCAGGACTAGGCGAGGGGGACCAGGAGCAGGCCAACATCAATAACTGAGTGTAATGGATCTTCCTCGGGTTTCCACCGTCGCACAGCTACATGGGCTCAGACAGAGGTGAGGATGGGGGGGTGAAAGAGGAGGATGAGAGGGAGGATAGAGGGAGACAGGGAAAGAAAGTATATAACATTGTAAGTACTCTTCTGTCTTTTCTAATTGTTTTCTTACATGATCCAGAGGTGCAGTGTTGAGTCGGTTGACGTTACATCACAGTTGTGTGTTTGTGCGTGAGTGTTGAAGTGTGCATGATGATCTAGCAGTGTCCTCCGGCATATTCACAGGATTGCTGTAGTGACCTCATACCCAGTGCACGGGTGTCGGAAGATATTGCTCTCTTTATTCACTAAAACATTCCACGTTATTATAGGATATTAGGTACATTTCAGGAGGCAGTGGACATTATTTGGAAATAGTGTGCTCTTTTCTATGAATACTGCGGAATGTATGAGAGATTTTCTTTTCGATTACAAGGTTAGACTTTGACTTTAAGCTTGGTGTGAGTTCAGGACCTATAGGGAGGACTCACTTCTCCTTCTGATCCTCTCAGCTAGATTTTCACCCAGGGGGGGGTTCCAGTAGGATCATCCCCAGCATATTACCCATGCAGGCAGGGAAATTAGACTCAGTGGTTGGGGAACGGAGGGGAACATGGGGCTCTAAACCATATCTGAGCCCTCCTCAGGTCCCTCATATCCACATATCCACCATGGGGAGTTTCAAATTCAAAGTAGGCTAGAGCTCAGGTTACACCTCTGACATCACCTTAACCAACCCGACCTCATCCGTCCCCTAATCTGTCTTCTTAACCACTCAGCGAGGGAAAGATCAGCCTGGCACAGGCACGACAGGCTTTCCTACTGTATAATATATGGTTTCTTTGTTTCTCTCACTTTCTCTGTCTCCCTCTCTCTGTCTCTCTGTCTCTCTTTCAATCTCTGTGTCTCTGTCTCTCTCTCTCTTTCACTCTCTGTCTCTCTCTCTGTCTCTCTCTCTGTCTCTCTCTCTGTCTCTGTCTCTCTTTCAATCTCTCTCTCTGTCTCTCTCTGTCTCTCTTTCAATCTCTCTCTCTCTCTCTCTCTCTCTCTTTCAATCTGTCTCTCTGTCTTTCTCTCTTTCACCCCCCCTCTCTTTCACCCTCTCAAAATTTCAGGAGGAGAAAAAAATACCCTCAGTATGTTAGTCTGTTTGTACTGTAATTACTAAGCAGTAACCAAATACACATCTATTTTGCTGCTCACGGTTAAATTGTTACTAATTTTAACAGAGGTTAGTTTTAATGGAAGAAAAAAACATTGCTGTTAAGGTTAGTGCAAAGTAATTACACCACAAGGAATCTGGAAGTGGAGTATTCTGTTATTAGTACACAAAAAGGTGCTATTTACAACCTAAAAGGCTTATTCGGCAGTCACCATAGGAGAACCCTTTTAGGAACACCATTTTGGGTTCAGGAATAACTCTTTTCACAGAGGGTTCTACCTGGAACCAAAACTAGTTTTTTTTTAAACCTAAAACCAAAAAGGGTTCTTTTTGGAACCCCTTTTTCTAAGTGTAAATTTGTAGTATCCAATTTTACGTTACGATTAAGCACACTGGAAGACAGTAAGCCGATTTATCCGCGTAATCAAACATTAGGTACAACCTAACACCTTATCAATACAGGGACTGCACTTAGTTCATTACGAACCGGGCATAATCGTTGAACAAGGCTACCATACTGCACTTACATTACAACATTGATCAGCGCTACAGTGGACTGTGGACACACATTTCATTACTCGTTCTGTTGCTATAAAACGAGGGATTCTTTTTTTAACTATCGAGGCTTCCTATAACAAATTCCCCTTTATTTAACCTTCATAGCCATCACTGTCCAATTCAAATAAGGACATAGAGAGAGAATGACTCTTTGCCCTTTCAGAGTCTCACTATACCCAGAATACATTAGTACTTCATTCCCTACGTTCAGTTACATCAAGGTAATAAACATGAATATTTTGTTAGCTTTGTCTTTTCTCCCTCCTTCCCTGTCATTTACTGAACAGTGTGAGGCGATGCAATATTCATAGATCCAGCTCTCGTAATACAAGGGCTGTTTGGAATGTTAAATCTTCTCTCTCCTCTTTCCTCTCTCCATCTCGAGAGACAGTGAGGGGGTAAAGTGTGATTGAAGAGAGGAGTTGTAACGTTAGTAGCTTAGTTTTGACTGGGCGATAGAGCTATGGGGTAATCACATTGGTCTCTTACAGCCAAGGTAACACAGCACGCCAGATGTGGATTTGATAAACTCGTGCTGGAAGAGGCAGATGAGATGAAGGAGAGAGGGAGATTAAGATGGGAGGATAAGGGGAAAGGAGGAAAGGGAGGCTAACAAGGGAGAGCAGTAGAAGTTGGAATAATTGATGATGGAAGGTAAAGATTGACGGAGGGAGAGAGCGAGGATGAGGGAGAGGAAGATGGAGAGAATTGAGTCATGTTTTTTTATATCACAGATTCTTCTTGAGTGGAACAGCTTAAAGCCTCTCTCTCCTATGCTGTATAAGATACTTTTTTCAAGAGGCATATTTGTGCAGACCATCCACCTATGGATTTTGCACAAATATCAGGTAGCCTTCAGTTTGAAGAAATATCATATCTTACAGCTGACTTACAAGATTGAGTTACATCTTCAACTTGAGGGATTCACACTATAGCTCTCATGCTTTGAGCGTTATTATCCTGCTACCTTTTTACGTGCTGTAATTGCATCAATTACTCTTTTGTTTTTGCCCTAATGCTTATCTAACATAAAGTGGTACCTTGTCTTCTCCTTGCATCTCTCGCTCAGACGAGCTCTGAACATGTTCTCAGGCTCCATGTGATTTATTTATCTAGCAGATTGGTATATTCCCCAAAGATGACAGGCTTTTTGTTCGCCACAAACACAGAACAGGCTTTTGAACGAACGTTGCTCGAAGAAAAAAAATCTTTGTGCAAAGCTGTAAATTATGGATAGATACGATGCGTGTTTCATCCAATCTTACTTTCACACTATCGTTTCAAGTAAGAGTGTGACAAATGATTCGCAGCCTGAAAATGGTTTAGTCCCTCCAGTTGATTAGGTAACAAGAGGAGAACTCTCCAAAACATGGAAACGCCCCAGAGCTCTAAATCAAGGAGTTGTCGCAACGTGACCCTTTTTGACTTCAGCTAGCTGATTGGGCAAGTCGGTTAGATTCTGTTGCACTTATCCTCTCGCCCTTGCTTCTTTGTTTGCTTGGTAAAGTTGTTCAGAACTGGCTTGACGTGTTTTTGTTCAAAGTGTTTTGGAAGTTAGAATCTACGTATAGGGAAAGTGCTTTCAGAGGAGTGTTCATTCGACTCCTTAGAAATGCCCTCAAGCTTAATAGGTAAGCTTTGAAGTTGTCAATTACGTCAGGTACCTTCTCATTTATCTCCATTTCAACAGCAGCAGCAGCAGTGGCAGCAGTAGCCACAACAACAACAACATGTGCTTGAAGTGGTCCTCTTATAGCTGTTGCCACGGAAACAAAGTGGCAAGAGATTTTAACATCAAAAGGACGTGAAACAGAGGATGAGTGACCTCCAGAATGGATTGGAGTTTTTATATATATTTTTTTATATAGAGCAGTCAACAGTTAATACCTAGCCTTTCTCTTCACCATCCTTTCTTTCTCACCCCTCTCTGTCCTTCCACATCTCTGCTCTGGCGGGAGACTGATGGCCTTCGGGAGATCGCGAGAAACGGATGGGCCAAGTGTCCCTTTTTGTTATTGTGTGTGTGTGTGTGTGTGTGTGAGTGTGCGACTGTAAGACAAAGTCTCGCCGGGCACTGTAACCATGGTAACGCGACATGGAAAGTGTGTGTGTGTGTGTGTGTGTGGGAGCTCAGAGGGACCGACACTGGCCCTTGCCTCACACCTCCTCCACCACCTGTACTGCTTATAGTGGGGCCAGATAGTCTCTCTATCACCTCTGAGCCCCTAACATACTGCGTGACCTGCGCACAATACGAGGGAGAGTAAGGAGAGAGAGAGAGACAAAGAGGGTGAGGAGAGACAGAGACATCGCTCAAAAGAAGTGACGATAACTGAGGAGTGGATGTCAGTGTGTCACGGGCTAACCTTTCCCCCATGGCCATTATCAGACAGAAGCTTGATTCCTAACAGCAGTTGCTTATAGCTCCTGTAGGGACTGGTGACATGGGGTTCACTCTGGTCACTAAATCACAGCTAGGAGTTATGATATAGACCAGGGATGGGCTATGATGGGGGTGGGGGCCACAAAAAGTCTGAACTCATCATAGGGGGCCCGCAGTGGCTGTCGGGTCTGCATACATACACTACCGTTCAAAAGTTTGGGGTCACTTAGAAATGTCCTTGTTTTTGAAAGAAAATAAAATTTTAGGTCCATTTAAATAACATAAATTGATCAGAAATGCAGTGTAGACATTGTTAATGTTGTAAATGACTATTGTAGCTGGAAACGGCAGATTTTTAAAATGAATATCTACATAGGTGTAAAGATGCCCATTATCAGCAACCATCACTCCTGTGTTCCAATGGCACGTTGTGTTAGCTAATCCAAGTTTATCATTTTAAAAGGCTAATTGATCATTAGAAAACTATTTTGCAATTATGTTAGCACAGTGGAAAACTGTTTGTCCTGATTTAAAGACGCAATAAAACTAGACTAGTTGAGTATCGGGAGCATCAGCATTTGTGGGTTTGATTACAGGCTCAAAATGGCCAGAAACAAAGCACTTTCTTTTGAAACTCGCCAGACTATTCTTGTCCTTGTTCAAAAACAAGGACGTTTCTAAGTGACCCCAAACTTTTGAACGGCATTGTACATCCATACCCACACGTAGTCAGAGCCGGCCCTAAGCCTTTTGGGGACCCTAAGCGAAATTCTGCGAGCAAACTATTCTTAAACTATAAGAATAAAGAGAGTCGCACACTATATATAAATCAACTCCCAGTGAACTATTGGGTAAATCACCAACGTTTCGGCATCACTGTGCCTTCCTCAGGGTAATGTCATGAATGCTTGAACCAAGTTATGTAGACAAACGGTGCAATTAGTGCAACCAATGACAATGGTGTGGAGTGTGTCATAATTATTAAGTTAATTAGATTGAATTGAGTGAAACTGTTAACACACTAGTTTATAGCATATTGAATATATTAGGCTATTGTTATCACATGGAAACATAATTAAATATTGTACATATTATATCAACATACATTATTGTTTAATTCAATTTCACATATATACATTTAACCGTTTCCTATTCCATAAAAAAAAAAATGTTGCTACATGTAATCTTTTGGTTCAACCACGAAGCATAATAAGCATCATCAACAGGGGAACGTAATGGATGTACTCTGACAAACTGTAGAAAGAATATATCCATTTGTAGGACTTGTTCATAAAAGAGAGAATTGTTCCTAAGAAGGGCCTGAGATCAAAGCCAATATTCAGACCGCTAGGGGTCAACTAGGGGTCAATGTGTTTAGATATCCTGTAAGCCTCTCTTTGCAGTCGTAGGATCTCGATGTTACCTCATCTCCTTGGTAGCGCAACCTGCTCAACGCCTGTGTGTTTGAGAGAGGAGATGGGATGGTTAGCTTCAACAAAGTGTAGCTGCTTCTGGATAGTCAATGATCGTACACCTGATTGAGCTGCGGTGTTCAGCGTTACGTTGTTTTAATTGTCTTTTCGTTTGTCCTATGTAGGCTTTCACACATGAACAGGTGATGAGATAGATGACTCCCTTGGTCTTGCATGAGATGATACCCCTAACAGGGATTTTTTGACCTGTATGTGGGTGTCTGAAGAAGGTAGGTCAGATCTCACCAACCTATCTTAAGTATTTTTTAAATATTATATTATTATTTAATATTAATATTATTTAACTAGGCAAGTCAGTTAAGAACAAATTCTTATTTACGATGACGGCCTACCAAAAGGCAAAAGGCCTCCTGCGGGGACGGGGGCCTGGGATTAAAAAAATACCAAAATTAAACACAGTACAATATAAATATAGGACAAAACACACCACAACAAGGAAGACACAACACTACATAAAGAGAGACCTAAGACAACAACCTAACAAGGCAGCAAAGCATGACAACACAGCAATGGTAGCAACACAACATGACAACAACATGGTAGCAACACAACATAACAACAACGTGGTAGCATCACAACATGGTAGCAGCACAACATGGTAGCATCACAACATAACAACAACATGGTAGCATAACAACATAACAACAACATGGTAGCATCACAACATGGTAGCAACACAACATAACAACAACATGGTAGCATCACAACATAACAACAACATGGTAGCAACACAACATGGTAGCAACACAACATAACAACAACATGGTAGCATCACAACATAACAACGACATGGTAGCAACACAACATGGTAGCAGCACAACATAACAACAACATGGTAGCAACACAACATGGTAGCAGCACAAAGACATGGTACAAACATTATTGGGCAAAGTCAACAGCACAAAGGACAAGAAGGTAGAGACAACAATACATCATACAAAGCAGCCACAACTGTCAGTAAGAGTGTCCATGATTGAGTCATTGAATTTAAGAGATAAACCGAGATAAACTGGTCCAGTTTGAGTGTTTGTTGCAGCTCGTTCCAGTCATTAGCTGCAGCGAACTGAAAAGAGGAGCAACCCAGGGATCTGTGTGCTTTGGGGACCTTTAACAGAATGTGACTGGCATAGCGGGTGTTGTATGTGGAGGATGAGGGCTGCAGTAGATATCACAGATAGGGGGAAGTGAGGCCAAAGAGGGTTTTATAAATAAGCATCAACCAGTGGGTCTTGCGACGGGTATACGGAGATGACAGAGAGTGCAGTAATGTGTCCTATAAGGAGCATTGGTGGCAAATCTGGTGGCCGAATGGTAAAGAACATGTAGCCACGACCATGCTTACAGACCACCAGTGGGGGTTCCTTGAAGTGGTGTATGATTTATTTTATTTATTTTTGTCTGATTTCAGAATATGCCAGTGCTTTTTCAGGATTGCTTTCATTTTCTCCAAACACTCAGTGTACTTGTTGCAAAAGGCTGTTGTGTTGTTTTTCTTCTTTGGTTGATTTTTTAGCAATTCCTTGCTGGGTTTTTGAGATATTTTCATCATTGCAGCATCAAGAGTTTTGTCCTTGTAGCCTCTCATTTTGAATGTATCTGTAATTGGTTTTGCATTGCTGTCAAAATCTGTTTGGTGGCCACATACTTGTTTAACCCTTCATAACTGGCTATTTGGTAGACCATTCTTGAGGGGAGGGGGATGCATACTATCCGCCCGTATAGTACAGTACTATCCGTATAAGTCTGTGTGAAATGCCTCATTCTCTTTGATGATCCATAAGCGGCCTCCCTCTTGACAGCAGAGAGAAAACGTTGAATTTTTAGAGTTCATTTCCTGCAATTCTACATATTTTGCCATAGGGGTGAGAGAAAATGTTGCAGTTTTACAGATAATTCCCTGCCAATCTACACATTTTGGCATTGGGTGGAGCAAAAAAATCTGTGCAGTTTTTAATATGATATCTGAGTGGGGTGACTAATATACCAATCTAAAAAAGTTTAGCTGGCAATAGGCTAACTGAGTGACTGTCAGTGACTGACATGACAAGGTGCACAACCAAATGCTGAAATTTCACGTTGTGTATTCTACAGTTAGTTGAGACCCGACTGAGTTCCTAAAAAACTTTGTCGGGTCTTTGGAAAATGATCCGCGGGCTGGCCACAAGTTGCCCATTCCTATTGCCCAGCCCTCCACGACACCTACAGCACCCGATGTCACAGGAAGGCCAAAAAGATCATCAAGGACATTAACCACCCGAGCCACGTCCTGTTCACCCCGCTATCATCCAGAAGGCGAAGTCAGTACAGGTGCATCAAAGCTGGGACCGAGAAACTGAAAAACAGCTTCTATCTCAAGGCCATCAGACTGTTAAATAGCCCTGACTAGCTGGCTACCACATGGTTACTCAACCCTGCACCTTAGAGGCTGATGCCCTATATACATAGACATGGAATCACTGGCCACTTTAATAATGGACACTAGTCACTTTAATAATGTTTACATACTGCTTTACATCTCATATGTCTATACTGTATTCTATTCTACTGTATTTTAGTCAATGCCATTCTGACATTGCTCGTCCTAATATTTATATATTTCTTAATTACGTTATTTAACTTTTAGATTTGTGTGTCTTGTTGTGAATTGTTAGATACTACTGCACTGTTGGAGCTAGGAACACAAGTATTTCGCTACACCCGCAATAACATCTGCTAAATACGTTTAAGTGACCAATCAAATTTGATTTGATATAGACCTTGTGACACACCACTAACTGAGCTAGATAAATACAAATAAGAGGTTTTTGGCTATAGGACATAGGATTTTGGCTGTAGTTTTACCAGAGGAAAACCCACCAACTTTATTCCCGACCGACATGCACACATCTACTCTGACACCCACACACACGAACCGCCATATCCGTTTGTCTGACACCCACACGCCCTCACCCCAAACCCTAAGGTATGTTTCTCTGCTCTAGGCACCATACTGTAAGGCTGTACAGATAGATAGCAAGACCTTGGGTGTCAGCTAACTTGGCAGATTACTATGTAAGCTAATGACCCTTGAACTTCACTTTCGACATAGCTGTTTTTGAGTAGAGCACTTTTCTGCTGGGTTGCACCTTTTGAGAAGAAGGAAAGTCATTTCCCTGTGTGTGTGTGTGTTTGAACACAAACACATGCCTGCCAGCAATGCCTTCCCATGTGTGTTTGAGTGCGTACCCTCCACTCCTATGCCTTCCTGTTTCCTAGCGGCAACTTCTATCCAAACAATATATGCCAAAGCACCTTGCCGTCATGCGTGTAGACATTTGACGGGTCCCAGGAATTGAACCCACTACCCTGGCGTTACAAGCGACGTGCTCTACCAAATGAGCTACAAAGGACCACGAGGACAGTAAGTGCTGGAGCTGCTCTGTTGTCTAGAAGGCCCATGTTCTCCTCTGTCGTACTCTACCGGAACTCGGATGAAGGAGGAAAAGTTGAAACCTTCCCCATTATTTATCTGCAAAAGCCCCTGTTTCACATGAAATAATACATGAAACGGTTGCTTCAGACACTCCCCTGTCAGTTTTTTTTTATGGCAGCCATTTTCTGCAATGAACGACGATGCAAAATCTATTCCTCAAACACAAGAAAGTGGATGGTTCCCACCGCTTATGGTTAATTTATACCTGTTACACAATTGAATTTCAGTTCTCAGAAGATTACGTTTGAGAAGATTGGATTTGGGTAAGGGAGAGAAGGTTTCTTTTAGGGATGGGTAAGGGAGAGAAGGTTTCTTTTAGGAGATGGGGAAGGGAATGATTATTTAGATTGGACAACTTCTAGGGAAGGACAACCTTTTGCTTCTGTTAGAAAATACATTGTTATGGGATTCTCTGAGTGCGTGCTTCTGTCATGGGCTTGAAAGTGCCATTGTCTGCTCTCAATCTACTGTGAGCTGTAAAGTACTTAAGTAAAAATACTTTAAAAGTACCACTTAAATAGTTTTTTGGGGGTAGCTACTTTACTATTGATATTTTTGACTATTCCTGAAGAAAATATACTTTTCACTCCATACATTCCCCCTGACACCCAAAAGTACTTGTTACATTTTGAATGTCTTGCAGGTCAAGAAAATGGTCCAATTCAAGAGAATATCCATGGTCCTCCCTACTGCCTCTGATCTGGCAGACTCACTAATGATGTCTGAGTGCTGGAGCGTGCCCCTGGCTATCCTTAAATAAAAATAAAAATAATTTAAAAAATGTGCCGTCTGCTTTGCCTAATATAAGGATTTTTAAATGATTTACACTTTTACTTTGGATACCTAAGTTTATTTTAGCAATTACAATTTTGGTATTTGGTATTTTACTAGGATCCCTATTAGCTGTTGCAAAAGCAGCAGCTACTCTTCCTGGGGTCCACACAAAACATGATACAGAATGACATAATACAGAACATCATTAGACATGAACAGCTCAAGGACAAAACTACACACTTTTGGTACTGAATTATATTTAAAACCAAATACTTTTACTCAAGTAGTATTTTACTGGGTGACTTTCACTTTTACTTGAGTCATTTTCTATTAAGGTACCTTTTTTTACTTGACTCAAGTATGACAATTGGGTAATTTTTCTACCACTGCTCTATAGCTGTACGTATACAGTATACACATCATACCTAAACACTCAATAGTGGAGGGCGGACAACAGACATACTGTAACTCCTCTTTAGGAAGGTTAGGTGGTGTTGCATTGTAGAGATGTGTGCGTGTGTGTGTTCACACTAGAGCCGTGTGTGTGTCTTCAAAAGTCTATGATGAGTGCGACCTGGATAAAAATAGCTGTCACTCTCACCCTGCTTTTCCCTGCAGTCTCTTTGTCATACATATTTTGCAGACCCTCTCTCGCTAAGCACCAGTCTGCACAGGTACAGACAGGTGTTGTCTGTCTCTTTTCACCACTCTATGGATGTCTAGAGTATTTAGAAATGGACACAGGCACGCGCCCATACACACACACACACACACACACACGCACGCGCCCATGCACACACACACACACACACACACACACACACACACGCGCCGCATGCGCCCATGCACACACACACACACACACACCACCAAACACACTTACCCTGTCAACGCAGACCTATTCTTTGACACATGTAGTACTTAATTACTACATGTTTTCAGCAGTGTTAGATTTCGAGGGCACTTTTTTTTTTAAACACACCTTGACATTGAGATTTCATCTCTTACGTGCATCTGTGATGATACCCTGCTTACTTACTGTAATAGATTCAAAACTCTCATGGAAGTAACAAGGTCTCATACTATTGTCCGTGAATCAGATTTTAAATTAAACAAGCAAAGAAATTAAATAAGGAAAGAGGGGGGGAAAAACACAACGAAATCAATTACTTTCAGGCATAATGGACTTATTCTTATCACCTAACATCTATGTTTATGGAGAATTACTTCATTATCACAGTATATTTGCTGAGCACAACGCATTATCAAGGGCATCTTCCGATGAAATTTTCCAGAGTATTTTTATCCTGGTATTTTTCTACATGTTTTAATAATGGGTCAAATGAGCCATACATAATCTAATAGCTAGATGACCGATCTCTAATCGGTCACAACATCAGTTGTGTGCCTGTGTGATGTCACCTGCTTGAGTAGTGACTGTTATCTGACGAACAGTTTTCAGTGTAGTTGCAATTTAATCTATTCATTGCAACTATAAAATCAATGTCATATTTAGAATAAGAAAGTCAGGCCTCCTGAGTGGCGCAGTGGTCTAAGGCACTGCATCGCAGTGCTAGCTGTGCCACTGGAGATCCTGGTTCGAGTCCAGGCTCTGTCGCAGCCGTCCGTGACCAGGAGACACATGGTGCGGTGCATAATGGTCCCAGTGTTGTTTAGAGCAGGGTTTGGCTGGCAGTGATGTTCTTGTCCCATTGCACACTAGCAACTCCTGTGGTGTGCTGGGTGCAATGCATGCTGACATGGTCACTAGGTGTATGGGATTTCCTCTGACACACATTGGTGTGGCTGGCTTCTGGGAAGTGCGACTTGGCTGGGTTGTGTTTTGGAGGACGCATGGCTCTCAACCTTCGCCTCTCCCGAGTCCGTACGGGAGTTGCAGCGATGGGACAAGACTGTAACAACGAATTGGATATCACGATAAAGGGGTAAAACATTTTTTTATTATTAAAGAAATAAGCAAATTATGCACAAGGAAAACACTGAGATACTTGTAGTGAATTCCAGTTTCACCTTTCTTTCTGTGTGCCAATCATTTCCATTTGCCTAAACATTACTGTTTGCCTAATGTGTCTTTTCTGGGAATGAAGTGAGGGAACGTAAAAGCAATTGACCATAAAGTGTGAAAACTCTAGGTCTCAATTCATTAAGACATGCGATCACAGTGTAAAGGAAGTGAAAGCGGCAGACTTTGACTGTGAGCGAAATTATGTTGATACAGTATTAGACAGGCACCGCTCAAGGCGAGAAGGGGGCCTTGTCTTAAGGCGTCCGCATGCTTCCCAGCTGAAACAGTTTGGAAGAGTTTGTGCATATATTATGAGGACATTTTGTGACGTTTTTGTTTGATTTTGGACTTCTGTGAATGTTTTTTGTTTGAGCACACAACATCTTTTCTGGAGGCAAGCTGAAGTCAGTAGTCGAAGTCTAGCCCCTTCGTCGTGATTGGTCAACAGTAGGGATCCTTCAATAAAGTCTTTGTTGTCATTTAATGAGAGACGACTCGTTTTCATGCACATTTTCCACTGCACCAAACATCTTAGCTGGAGATGTAGAATTGCGCGACTGAGATCTCCCCTGCAAAAACATCAATGTGAGTTTTCTTAGATTAATTCGGACTACTTTGAGGATACTGGCTATGGCATCTCGAAATGGACAAGCTCTCCCTCGCTGGCCCACACCACTTGGCTAAACGTTGATTAGGTCACCTCAGCCTTGTGTTCCTATCTTCCTCTTTATTGGCTAATAGGCTTAGTGTTCCCGTGGGGCTCAAGACACGTACTGTAGGATCAGTACGCAAGACCTCTGTTCTCTCTCTCTCTCTCTCTCTCTCTCTCTCTCTCTCTCTCATGCCCTTTACTCTCTCTCTTTCACTTGCTCACTCTCTAACATTCACTTGGTGTCTCGTCTCATCTTCTCTTATATTACACACCTTAAACACACATATTCACACTCACAAATGCACCCACACACGCAAACAAGGGAGGGAGGGAGAGAGAGAGCCTCTTGCAGCATTCTGATCCTCTACTACAGTGATACAAAAGATGTTCAACTTAAAGAAAATGAATTATTTACACGTTTTCTCTTTGGTGTTTAGAGGCACGTGACTTTCATCCTTTCCTCTCCTCTTCATCGCTCTCAGCAGGGACAGACCGAGACAGAGGACTGGAGGAGGGCATGTAAGCAGGGTTATGATGTCGTGACTGTATCGCTGATTCATTGGCTTGGGTCATAATCCAGACTGGATCGTCTGTGACTTTATTACTGTAAATATCAACATAATATGTCCCTCTGGCACACAGACACACACCCTATAGTTGATCCACCCTCATCTGGGGGAAACAGATCAGTTCAGGCCATGTACTGTACTTCCACGTGATGTTTCCATTCAGAAGATACATTTTTCCATGGATCTCCTTTAACTCTACAGTGGTCGTATAGGCTCGTCATAGCATTAGGCTACATGTTGACAGTGTTTTTAAAATTTTGTTATGTAAATTGGCAAGTCAGTTAAGAACAAATTCATATTTTAGTGACGACCTAGGAGCAGTGGGTTAACTGCCTTGTTCGTGGGCAGAATGACAGATTTTTACCTTGCCAGCTCGGGCATTTGATCTAGCAACCTTTCGGTTACTGGCCCAACACTCTAACCACTCGGCTACCTGCCGCCCCATTAATGGTATTAATATAATTCTAAGAGTGCTTTACAGAGTAGAGAACATGATAAAAATAATCTTCACAATTGTAGTAGCATTAGCATCAGGCTACATGTTTACATTGTTAATGGGTATTAATATAAATCTGAGTGCTTTACAGAGTAGAGAACATGATAAAAATAATCTTCACAATTGTAGTAGCATTAGCATCAGGCTACATGTTTACATTGTTAATGGGTATGATAAGAGTAGAGAACATGATAAAAATAATCTTCACAATTGTAGTAGCATTAGCATCAGGCTACATTTTTACATTGTAGGTGGTATTTTTAAGGTTATGCGTGCATTACTCTGCATAGAAGATTATGCTAATGATGCTAGTACGAGCATATTCATTACAGTGGGAGTAGCACTAGCGAATAGTAAATTGTTTTTGAGTGTGTTACCGACTAGTCAAGGAAAGACGCTAAGGAAGATGCTAATAATAGTAGGGGTGTTAGCTTGGCATGGTACTAGCGATGGAGAGGACATCCACCAACATACCCCCTGAGAGCACATACAGAGTAGGGTGAAGCCGCCCCTGGGTCAGTTTAGTATTTCCCCACTAATGGTTAAGGTTAGGATTAGGGGAAAGGAAGCTGATCCTAGATCTGTACCTAGGGGAAACATTACCCTGGATGCTAGTCTCTCCTCCTCCCCTGTTCCATACATGTGACAGATAGCGTGGTGAAGGCTGAGGACATGGCCCTGTCTGGATAGAGAGAGGGAGAGAGTTGGGGCTTAAGGGCCTTTCACTACTGTCTGTGTAGAGGTCATTCCACAAGTTCCATAGTCCTGTGGGCACCAGCGCCCACAATTCATGTGTATTGTACTGTAGTCTACAGTATACTGCAACCAATTCCTCTTCCCAACTAAGCAATAACTCACTGTGGAGACACTGAGCACCGGTACGGTATATCATCTTTCCATTATAAAACTACATATCTCTTTATAGTAACCCACCCAGCCAAAGCACATATCTTCTCAGCAAGTGTAATTTCTGCAGCATTGAGTTTGGCAGTGCATTGAAATACGAGGGAATTTCCCATAGATTCTTCAGAGGCATTCTTGTTGTCTGGCCTGTGTAAATATTGGCCTGTCATGGGTTTGTGGCGTCTGGATCCGACGTTCCCTCTGTGATTCACAGAGATGAGATGAGCCGAGGATTGGTCTGTTCAGAGGGAGCAGCGGTAGCACACTGTGTGTGTGAAGTTAAATGGAGCGCAATAGGAGAGAGAAAGAGAGGGGGATGTGGGAGGAGAGACCGACAGGATGGGAGAGAGGGAAGAAGAGGGAGGGGGAAGGGGAAGGGTTTGGATTTTGTGGGTTCCACACCAGACCCTGCAAGCTGGGAGATATGCAAGTCTCTGAGGCTTTATTTCCACTCTCTGCATGTGCACCCTCACAATCGTATGTGTGTTTACACAGAGAAAGACCCAAATAAATGTGCTAAATCACAGCTAGCTACATGCCCACGAAATCGACCCATCATTTGTCCTTGTGTTTCCTACCCCCCCTTCTCCAGCAGCACTATCATACCCCCCTCTGGCCCTGTCCTCTTGCCCGCTATCCTTGCACACAGCTGGGGTAGGTGCTGGGGCAGGAGGCCCTTAGGCTGGAGGGTGGAGTGAGGGACAGACAGGGCCAGGGGCCGTGATGTGGGGCTGATACTACTACCCAGATAGCATCAGGGAGAACATGCTAACCTCGTCCTCTCCTCTCTCTTCACCTCTCCTCCCAGCTCTTTCTTCCCTCCCCGCCCTCCTTTCTCAGCATTCCTGCCAGCATGTTTCATCTGTGCTGAATCTCACTTCCCTCTCCGCCAAAGAATGGTGGGGCAGGCCCTGCATGTCACCGGGATGTGCATGTTTGTAAGTGTATGTGTGTGTTGGTACACTTGCAACCCGACCTCCAGTCTATGCCAATGAGCCTTTGCATGCTTACCTGTTCTCTATTCAACTACTGCTCATTCAAGCCGACCAACTGTAATAAAAACCTCTTTTGAACCGCGAAGGAAAAAAAACAAAAAAACATCCATATAATATAGCCTCTGTGAACACCAGCCGTAGCGGAGCGGCTGTGTGTCAAAGCATGTATGATGTAGAATAAGCTAGCAGCTTGTGGACCAGCCGTGCTAATAGATAAACAGCGTGGGTGCTGAAACGAGGACAGCCACAGCTACTTTGAGGCTATAGGCTTATAAAACATCACGGGGCTAAGGGGTGTACGAAGCGTTGGACGGGCAGCATATTGGTGGCAACGCTGGGTATGGTACAAGACAAGGGTGTCGGGAGGGAGGAGGGGTTAGAGGGGATGCGATAGGGACGGAGAGGGGAGAGAGAGAGAGAGAGAGAACAGAGGGGTGGAAAGAGAAAGAAAGCGGGAGGGAAGTCCGAGCAAGGGAGAGATTGAGAGAGGAGAAGAGAGAGGTTTAGATAAAGGAAATAGACAAAAAGAGAGAGACAGAGAGACAGGAAAAGAGGCTTAAAGGGCAAGAGGCCAAGAAAGAGATGCAAATATCACACTGGCCTGATACAAGAGCCTCATCATGGAGTATGTCGTGGCTGTTGTGGGATCAAAGGCTTTGTCAAACAAAGCCCCTTGACTGGGCCTCAACAGAACACAGTGCAGGTGGTGGGGCTGTGGAATAATTCATGAGGACCAGGGAAGAGAGGCTATTCCTCTTGCCTGTCTGACTTCACCGCTTTGTTTTGATTGTGTGTGTGTGTGTGTATGGCTCATTGTTGGTGCTGTATAGTGTAGAGATGGTATTATCTCCCTTTCGGTGTTGTGATTTATTGAAGTAGGGCAATTACACAGAAACCGAATTAAGCTGAGACTCAAGCAAAAATGTATTTCAAAGTTTAACCAACTACAGAACTCTATGCAGTACTACTTTAAGCAATGTGCACCGAACATTTGACAAAAGCACATTTACTGTGCAGATGCAAAGTTTGGTAACTTATGTGATCAGGTTTCCCCCAAAACGTTTCAATATCTCCTCTGAATTAAGACATGTCTGCAGAAAGAAAGTTTGAGTTTGAAAAAAACTATTCTGGTTATTGAACCACAGTAAGTGAAGTGGATTTACACCCGATAACAGAATTCCATCATGGGTCCCTGATCTGTACTACACAGACATGCATAATTATGGATATGAATATCATTCTCTTAATGGTGATAAATCCTAAATAGGTGCACAAAGGTAGAAACATGCAATATCCTCATTTGCATATTTGTTTTTTGTTTTCTACACACTGGCTGTTATTTTTAATGAACTCCTCCTCCACCAAACATGACCAAATTTGGTTGGTCCAGACCGGACCAAATCTGAACCAATCATAGACGTCTACAGTATGTTTCAAAAGTTTCCACATCAAAGTACAGCACATTAGTGCTCAGTAGAGTACAGTCGGGTAAAGTGCAGTATGGTCAAGTAGAGTATAGTTCAGTATGGTACACTATATTATACTCAACTCTAGTGTTTCCTACTGTGTACTGTACTGAACTCTACTCCACTCTATTCTACTGTACTATACTCTTATGTGCTCTAATGTACTGTACTCTAGTGTACTGTACTGAAATCTACTGTACTGTAGGGTTGCACATTTTGGGGAATATTCAGAGGTGGAAATTTTCCATGGGAATTAACGGGAATATATGGGAAGTAACGGGAATATATGGGAATTAACGGAAATATATGCAAATTAATATTAATAGCATTTAAATGTAGATGTTTTTTTGCATTGGATATATTTACCATATCATATGGAGACAGAAACATGAACCGTTTACCTAACATAATTGCAAATGATTAAATCCTTCCAATAGAAGAAAAAAAATCTATTTAGTTACGAATTGAACTGTAATTAAATGAGTTGACTCTTCACATGGGATGATTTCACTGAACAACGAAAGAAAGGGAATATTGACTGATCCCCAATGATCCATCGCATCTCCCAAAAACTTTTTCAACATACGTCTGTAAAATGATAGTCTAGAAACTAAAGCTTTGGTTGTCTTCCTCTCAGGCGTCCATGTCTTCTCCCTGGACCTCCTCTATGTCCACCTCCATCAGACTCTGAGGTCTCATCTTCACTGTCACTTTCCAACCTTGTTGAGGATGGCTCGTTGTCAGGCACAAAAGGTCTCAAATTTGCCCGGATGGCCACCAATTTTTCAACCCTTGTATTGGTCAGCCTGTTGTGTGCTTTGGTGTGTGTGTTCCCAAACAAGGACCAGTTGTGCTCTGAGGCGGCTGATGTTGGTGGGATTTGGAGGATGATGGAGGCAAAAGGGAAAGAGCCTCAGATCCACAAAGTCCCTTCACCAGGTGGCTGATGAGATATGTTGGCACGACTGCCATATTGCATCTCCATCCCAGAGCCCTTGCTTGGAAGTGTACTTTGCCAGACTGCCAAGAACCTTGCCCTCATCCAGGCCAAGGTGGCGAGACACGGTAGTGATGACACCATAGGCCTTGTTGATCTCTGCAACAGACAGGATGTTTTTGCCAGCATACTTGGTGTCCAACATGTACATTGCGGCGCGTATGGGCTTCAGGCAGAAGTCTTCACACTTTTTGATGAACTGAAGTTTCCTCTGCTTGGAGCAACAGTGAAGTGGACAGGGCAATGGCTACTGCTATAGGTTTCAGGAGCTGCTTACCACTCTCTCCCAAAATACATCATCCAGGAGGATCCCCTTGATGTGGCCATTTCTTGGAGAGACTCCTGCCCCTCGAGGAGACTGTCAAACATGATGGACAACACCACCCCAATGAGTGTTGCTGGGAAGCTTCAATGTGGTGCTCTTATTCTCCTCACTTTGCTTGGTGAGGTAGATTGCTGATATAACTTGATGACCCTTCACATACCTAACCATTTCCTTGGCTCTCTTGTAGAGTGTATCCATTGTTTTCAGAGCCATGATGTCCTTGAGGAGCAGATTCAATACATGAGCAGCACAGCCAATGAGAGTGATGTGAGGGTAGGACTCCTCCGCTTTAGACAAAGCAGCCTTCATGTTCGCGGCATTGTCTGTCACCAGTGTACCTTCTGTGGTCCAAGGTCATTGATGACTGTCTTCAGCAATGTAGAGACTGGTGTGTCTGTTGTCCCTTGTTTATTTTATTTTTCCTTTATTTAACCAGGCAAGTCAGTTAAGAACAAATTCTTATTTTCAATGATGGCCTGGGAACAGTGGGTTAACTGCCTGTTCAGGGGCAAAACGACAAATTTGTACCTTGTCAGCTCGGGGATTTGAACTTGCAACCTTTCGGTTACTAGTCCAACGCTCTAACCACTAGGCTACCCTGTGTCTGTGTTCTTGTAGAATACTGGTTGAGGGGTGGAGATGATGTTGTTAATTATTCCTTGCCCACAAACATTCAACCACCCATCAGAGAAGATTGCAATACAGTCTGCTTTCTCTCTGATTTGCTTGACCTTCACTTGAACTCTGTTGAACTCTGCATCCAGTAAATTAGTAGATCAAGCATGTCTGGTTGGAGGGGTGTAGGCTGGGCGAAGAACATTTAGAAATCTCTTCCAACACACATTGCCTGTGAGCATCAGAGGTGAACCAGTTGCATACACAGCTCGAGCAAGACATTCATCAGCATTTCTCTGACTACGGCATTTTGGCATTTTACTGTAAAGTTTAGAAAAAAGGTAGTAAAATAAAATTCCATGTACAGATAAATAGTTAAGCATATAGATTAAACAACTCCTTTGTAAGATACATGTTTTAAAATGAAACATGTATGGAAACAGGTGAATTAACACTCCTCAGTTAGCAGTAACACATGGTAGCAAAAACTAACTAGCAGAAATTGCTAATAAGTTAGAAACTATTTAAACACAATTTGCTGTAGGCTACTATTTACTAGTTAACAAACAATAATTTATGTCATATAAAATATATTCAAAACATACCAGAAAGCATGTAGTCCTTGGCTCAGATGGTGTAGTAGTGTGGGCTCAATAGCATCTAATTAGTGTGCAAGATCTTGAGAATCAGCTGCACATGTGATGGATGAATTCACCTTGCATGCAGAGGGTTGCAATTCCATTGAATTGGGGATCGTTTATACAAAATATGCCAGAAGACCTAGAATTGCCTTATGTGTATCCCACAAAAAGGTTCACTGTTATAAGCTAACTGTTTTGATGAATTTAAGCAAAATTCCAGGACTCAACTTCCCATGGTCAATTTCTGGAAAATTCTGGAATTTTACCGGAAAGTTTCCGTCCCTTTGCAACCCTAATGTACTATACTGAACTATACTCTACTTTTCTTTACCGTACTGTACTCTATTGTACTTTAATGTACTGTTCTGTAATGTACTTCTCAAACTTGAGAAATCTATGATTGGTTCTGATTTGGTCCGGTCCGGGTGGACTGACAAAATGTTAACTACTTTCAACGTTCATGGACATCAGGTGTTGGTCGGTGCTCAGTGGGTGAGGATGCTGGTTACAGTAAATGGAAAGAGAGGGGGCTCATGGGTAGGTGTCAGTAAGAGCTGGGAGACGTGACATTAATTGGAGAAGGAAACCAGTTGTGAGCTGAACATAACAGTATGCCAGTAGTTTGTGATTACTATGATCTCCCATTGTGGCCAATTCAATGACATAAATTCCTTTGGGTGGTGGACCATTCATGATACACACGGGAAACTGTTGAGAGTGAAAAAAACAGCAGCGTTGCAGTTTTTGACACACACGAACCGGTGCGCCTGGCATCTACTACCATACCCCGTTCAAAGGCACTTAAATATTTTGTTTTGCCCATTCACCCTCTGAATGGCACACACGCAATCAATGTCTCAATTCTCTCAAGGCTTAAAAATCCTTCTTTAATTAACCTGTCTCCTCCCCTTCATCTACATTGATTAAGGTGGATTTAACAGGTGACATCAATAAGGAATCATAGCTTTCACCTGGATTCACCTGGTCAGTCTGTCACGGAAAGAGCAGGTGATCCTAATCCTTTGTACACTCAGTGGGCTCCTGAGTGGCGCAGCGGTCCATGGCACTGCATCTCAGTGCTAGAGGCATCACTACAGACCCTGGTTCGATTCCAGGCTCTATCACAACCGGCCGTGATTGCGAGTCCCATAGGGCGGTGCACATTTGGGATAGGGTTTGGACGGGATCGGCCATCATTGTAAATAAGAATTTGTTCTTAACCGACTTGCCTAGTTAAATAAAATAAAAAGTACACATGCCTTCATTTCTCAAAGCTTAGACTCTTAGCTTTCAATTGACATTGACCACCCACACATTTGATTTGACAGACGGCTTACACAATATGCCTTTCTGTCCCCAAATGTAGCATATTTGGAAACACACTGCACGTGATGGGATGCACCTTATCAACCATGTTTTTCTGTCACTTCAACGATAGAAGTCCCTGAGAGACTTTAGACACAGTCCCTCTAAGGCCAATGTACTTTGTACATACAGTACCCCTCAAAGGTTTGGACATTCAAGGTTTTTTATTTTCTACATTGATAGTGGAGACATCAAAACTAG
Organism: Oncorhynchus nerka; assembly: GCF_034236695.1. Taxonomy (NCBI): domain Eukaryota; kingdom Metazoa; phylum Chordata; class Actinopteri; order Salmoniformes; family Salmonidae; genus Oncorhynchus; species Oncorhynchus nerka. The sequence goes on along the minus strand of NC_088407.1, from coordinate 34,372,211 downwards.
TTAACTCTGCTGCAGAGGATACGTTCATTAGAGCTAACTGCACTTCAGATTGCATCCCAAATAAATGCTTCACAGAGTTCAAATAACAGACGCATCTCAACATCAACTTTTCAGAGGAGACTGCGTGAATCGCACCTTCATGGTCGATTTGCTGCAAAGGAACAACTATGAAAGGACACCAATAAGAAGAAAATACATGCTTGGGCCAAGAAACACGAGTATTGGACATTAGACCGGTGGTAATCTGTCCTTTGGTCTGACATTTTTGGTTCCAACCACCGTTTCTTTGTGAGACACAGAGTAGGTGAACGGATTGTGTGGTTCCCACCATGAAGCATGGAGGAGGAGGTGTGATTGTGTGGGGGTGCTTTGCTTGTGACACTGTCAGTGATTTATTTAGAATTCAAGGCACACTAAACCAGCATGGCTACCAGAGCATTCTGCAGGGATAGAAAATTCCATCTGGTTTACGCTTAGTGGGACTATTATTATTTTTCAACAGGATAATGACCCAAAACACCCCCGGGCTATTTGACCAAGAAGGAGAGTGATGGAGTGCTGCATCAAATGACTTGGCCTCCACAATCACCAGACCTCAACCCAATTGAGATGGTTTGGGATGAGTTGGGCTGCAGAGTGAAGGAAAAGCAGCCAACAAGTGATCAGCATATGTGGGAACTCCTTCAAGACAGTTGGAAAAGCATTCCTCATGAAGCTGGTTGAGAGAATGCCAAGAGTGTGCAAAGCTGTCATTAAGGCAAACGGTGGCTACTTTGAAGAATATCAATATAACATATATTTTGATTTGTTTAACACATTTTTATGGTTACTACATCATTCCATATGTGTTATTTCATAGTGTAGATGTCTTCACTATTATTATACAATCTAGAACATAGTAAAAATAAAGAAAAACCCTTGAATGAGTAGGCGTGTCCAAGCGTTTGACTGGTACTGTATATTCTAGACATCTAGGTCACTGTATGTATAACTTCTCTACTGTATAAGTTCCCCAGTGGTCCTGTGTGTTGGTCTGGGATTGCTTAGACACGCCTGAGCAAGCTACTGTACTGTCTGTACCGCGTAGTCCTGAGAGCTTGCTGGGAGCAACGTGGCAATCTAATTGGTCCAGCTGAGAGCTGGGGCAGGGAGGGGTCAGGCGGTGTGTTCAAACCTCTCCATGAGCGGCTGCTCTGCATACCCACAGAACTAGAGTGGAGATAGTGTACTCTGTCTGTTTACAGGAGTCATTGGGGAGGGTAGTGAGACTCTCTAATAGTGCATTGGCCAACTCAAAAGGTTAATTCACAAACTGGTTCACTGGATTAGAGAAAAACAAGTCCCACTCTACCCATACACTGAGTATGATACGTTAGGCCACCCTAAAATCCACTGTCAAACAAACCATATTGCCATAACCACAGTATTTGTTTCTGTGTAGAAATGTCCATAACAGTACAACTCTGTGAATCGTTGCTGTTGTGGCTGTAAAAGGATGTACTGCTATTGCTTTTATGTACAGATGGACTCCCATCGGAGTAGTTTGGATGGAAGAGGTTGAAAAAGTGTTGTTGGAGTTTAGCTCCAGACAGACTCCCCTATGGGCGTCAGACTCCCCCACCCCGTCGCCCCCTCACCTCAATAAAGGAGATGTTCTACCATCTCTCGACCCCCAACTACTGTATCTGCTGGCCATAATGTCCCCCCCCCCCACCATATCCCCTTTGTTGTTGTCATAGAAAATATGGCCGACAGTCTCGTTGTTTATTTCTTCTTCATCTCTCTCACTCCGTCTTCGGGTACGATGGTGATGATGTCGTCAGCAGTGGATCACTTACATTCCACCTGGTTGGCATGGTAACAGGAAACGGGGAATGATGAACATTTGACATCCCCGCCCTCCGCTTGGCAGGAAGTGAGGCGTTATGACAGAGACGTAGTATAGCGTTCTATGTAGGCGCCAGACACAGACACACCCCTCGTATGGGGAACACAGAAATCCGGAGAACCCAGCTGACGGATTCCGCAGGCGTCTGTTTGTCTTTTCCCTCCCTTTTCCCGGATAGTAACTCCCCAGTCGTTCGTTTCCTTTAAATTAGGAATCTCTCTCTCTCTCTCTCCGTCTCTGTCTCTCTCTTAAATGAGAGGACGTGTACAAAAATAAAGAAAATTGCTCATTATGAATATAAAACATACTGTACATGATAAGAGAGAGGGAGAGAACAAGAGAGGAAGAGGGAAATTGGGAATTGGAAAATGAGGTAAAAGGGGGGCGGGGGGCGGGGGGAATTTGCCAAGGAAATAATGAAGTGAAATATGCAGTGTCCCCTCCGGGGTAAATCCGAATCAGAAATGTAATTGAATGTGATAAGGTGTGGATGTCACTAGATGGACAAGTTATTTATGTTGGTGAGGAGTTTCACCCTGACATTGCACCACGCTCGGATGGATCTCACTCTGATCCATGCAAATTGTTAACGCGGAGGTGATTTGGGTTTGCCGCTCCCCAAGGAGACCTTCCTTAATGCCTTGAAATTTAGGCTCTTATACACCGCTAGTTGGAGAGTGACCATGCAATATAAGATTTCAGAAAGCTATATTAGACCTTCCAGGGTTTCACACTAGCTAAATTACTGCTGGAGCTGTGAAAGATCCTCCATAAGATTAAGATGGAGCCGCTGCCGGATTAGAGCAGACCTGGGTTCAAAGAGTATTTTTGATTTATTAATTTAGCTGTGCTTGATTGGCTTTCAATTCCATTGAACCAAGGGAATTGTCCCACATGTGCTAATCCTGCCCATCTAACTCTCCAGACAGGCACAATCAAATGCTCAAATGATATTTGAACCCAGGTCTGGCAGTGAAGTTATTTCCATTAGAGATATACTGTAGCTGCTGGACTACTAGAATGAGAAACTCTCTTCCTCTCAAGCTCATGGCTTTGGAAACTCTTAATAAAGGCTGACCAACTACATCAGCTCTCCTCTCTGGAGAAATGTGTGAGGTGAGGTTTACAGGATACAATTCATAAAGATTTAGGAGGGAGCTTCTAGCGACTCTGTCACAACATAGGCACATGTACTAAGCGTCGGACTAGTGAGAGAGTGAGTGGCTTGAAATCATTGTGGGCGATGTGCTGAAACTCAAGAGCTCTTCTCTCTCTCTCTCTCTCTCTCTCTCTCTCTCTCTCTCTCTCTCTCACTAGCGCTCTCTCTCTCTCTCTCTCTCTCTCTCTCTCTCTCTCTCTCTCTCACTAGCGCTCTCTCTCTCTCTCGCTCACTAGCTCTCTCTCTCTCTCTCTCTCTCTCTCTCGCTCACTAGCTCTCTCTCTCTCTCTCTCTCTCTCTCTCACTAGCTCTCTCTCTCGCTCACTAGCGCTCTCTCTCGCTCACTAGCTCTCTCTCTCTCTCTCTCTCTCTCGCTCACTAGCTCTCTCTCTCTCTCTTCCACCATCGTGATCATAAATTAAACATGTTGTTAGTCATATAAACCACTGATGGAATTCTGTCTGCCTGTGGTTTAACTAGCGGTTAGACTCCCCTCACCCCCACACCTTCTCTGTGTACAAAATGGTTGACCACACTTGACCGTGAAATGGCTGCCTGCCATAGACTAAAAAGGTCTCGACAGGGTTCACACATGATTCTCTCGTGGCTTGCTACCTGGAATGAATATTCGATGGCTATATCCAAAACCGAAAACAAATTAAACCAAAACGAATAGAGATTCATTTTCAGCTCTGCATAAAGATAAGTATAAGGTCAGGGCTGAAATCAATAAAGTTAATTCCACACTTTCTGGTCTCTGGTGGTTATCACAACCCATTGGAGCCAGTTGAAAACACCAAGGTTAGCATTCAAGAAAAGATCTCTGATGATCTTGCGATACGGTGATCTGAAAGAGGTAGGCAGTTGTAATCTTCTTATCAGTTCCAAACTATGATTCCCCCAAAGACGTGGCCAGGTTTACACCCCCTCTCCTGCCCAGGGACCCCTGAACCCAGCACCGCTAGACAGACAGTACTAGTGCCAGATGCTGTTGTGGTCGAAGGCGGATCCTATATTAATTTTGCCAACCAGGACGATAACCTTTGCATTCATTGGCTGCCAGCCTCTCTCCCTCCCTCGGTTTCCTTGGCCACTGTCCTTCCTCGCCTGTTTTAATTAAATCTTTAATTGTGCAGACGGACTCTTTTCTTTCCTCATTATATCCAATCTTCCTTTTCAACCTGCTTGCCGCTCCACGTTCAATTACCCAACACACTCAATGTTGCTTCGAGGGGTGGAGTTGTCGGCGGAAAGAAAACTACAGAATGAGGTTGGATGTATGACAAATGACTGCTGATTTTTGACTTTGTCCCCCCCGACCTTCTCACTTGTTCTACCGATTAGGATGTCCTGCTTGTTCCCATTATAGTGACAAGAATAGGATTCTAGGAAAGAAACTGACTGACTGAAAAGATACAGCCATGTACAATAGGCTGGCACAGGCATCCCGCTAGCACATCAATAGGCTGGCACAGGCGTCCCGCTAGCACATCAATGCTTTATTCTTCTCTAATAGATTCCAATGCTTGGTGAGCAGGGAATGTAAATGTGAATACGACATGTACAGATGGATTCACGCTGTTCCCCAGAAGGACACTGTGCATTATGAGGACGTTGTGTGTTGTGGGGACACAGTCAAGGTCACTTGCAGCTAGTCCCCTGGCCACATGCTGGTGGAGTCCAGCTGTTTTCAAAAACTCTGTGTTTAGCATGCTGCTAAACTGCTCAGTGTGGATGAAGGCTTCTGTTTCTCTCTCTCTCTCTCTCTCTCTCCCTCTCGCTAACTCTGCTTCCTTGTCTGTCTTTCTCTCTCATTCTCTCGCCCTCTACTTTATCACTATCTCTTTCACTCTCTCTATCCATTCTAATCTGTGTCGGGATGAACTGCTGAAACAGACACTGTTGGCAGTTGGGTAATACATTGATTGTTGAGTATCTCTGTCTTTCTGTCTTTGTCAGTGTGTTGTGGACGGTGGTTTGAAGTGGATTTTGGAGTTAAGGCTTTGAGTGGGTTAGAGCTGATGACAAGGCAAATCCACTAGCGTTAGCCACTGTGTGATTAGCCACTTCCCTCACAGGAAGCGGTGATGAGCAGTCGAGTGAAAGAGGAGTGGTGAAAGGAGATGAGGAATGGAGGAATATTTAGGAAAGAAAGATGGAGGGCGGGAGTTAAACAGATAAAAGGGACATGGGGAGTGTTGTTTGTGCGCATGTGTGCGTGCGTGTGCTTGCGTGCAGTGCACGCTTATGACTGAGTGAGAATGTGTTTGTGTTCAGTTAAAGGTGCCCTCTGGATAGATAGACAGGGGATTGTGTGTGTGTGTGTGTGTTTAGATCAATATCTTCCACCTCAGCTCTTCTTTGTGAGAGCATGGTTGATTGACAGAGGAGGGCATATGAGGAGGAGAGGGTAAAGAAGTAACACGGGGCTTTCTGCCGACACGTTAGAAAACCTTCACAAGGATCGCTCTCCTGCTCCAAACTGTAGCTTTAATGTTGACGCTGTGTTATAGAGATTAGACGTAGACCAATGTGTTTCTTTGTCCAGGGTGACATTACTTCAGGTTTCAGGAAGGCAGTAGTGATTATAACTACATGGTGATAACTGCAAACCCACTGGGCACACACTGGTTGCGTCAACGTTGTTTCCACGTCATTTCAATCAAATGAACCAACGGGGAATAGATGTTGAATTGATATCTGCCCAGTGGGAAGCTACTTATGCCTTTGTGAGGATGTGAATGGACATAGCGTCCAATAGCAATATTCTTCACAATAGCTAGTTTCCCATCCAATTGGTGACAGATTTTCATGCAAATATTCGAGAATCCGCATAAAGAAAATATGGACATTTTCCCCACAGTGGTGTGTTGCCGCCAAATGGACTTACTGCGGATAGAAATCATTACAAGATAATATAGTGCACACAAAATGTATTTTTTTTCGCTTAAGTTTTCATGTACTGATTAAAAATCTAAAGATCAATGTTTCCATCGCACTTTCAACTTCCAATAAAAAAACGGTTGAGTTAAACAGTAAATGCGCTTACTCTGCTCTTGGCGCTTGCGCTCTAGCCAATAGCTCGCAGAGACAGTGTGGGTCGGCTGCGCGGATAGGCTAGTCGACATGATGAGGTTATTATGGTTGAGAGCGAGGAATATTTTGATTTGTCAAATTACAGTTAAGTATCGATCATCATGTCACCAGAATAAGACACTTAATATTTATTGGAAAGGAGCATCAAGATCAGCGTGCACTTTCACCACCCTGTGAAGTTCATCATAACTGATTTCATCTGTAGCCTAATAAAGTGGATGGTTTCCCCGAGTCGTAGTGGGAGGACCACACACCATATCACCTCGTGACTTAAAGTTGACTTTGATATGATGGTTATTATATCAATATTTCTTGCATAATTAATTTGACGGACACAAAAAGATCTCACCATGTCGAACGAACAAATGTCGACATTTATACAATTGTTTCTAACACAGCTGTCATGATTGTTTTTGGATATACAGTATGACACATAAAAACTGTGAATAGATACAGTTGAAGTCGGAGGTTTACATACACCTTAGCCAAATACATTTAAACTCAGATTTTCACAATTCCTGACATTTAATCCTAGTATAAATTCCCTGTCGTAGGTCAGTTAGGCTCACCACTTTATTTTAAGAATGTGAAATGTCAGAATAATAGTAGAGAGAATGATTTATTTCAGCTTTTATTTCTTTCATCACATTCCCAGTGGGTAAGAAGTTTACATACACTCAATTAGTGTTTGGTCGTATTGCCTTTAAATTGTTTAACGTTTAGGGTAGCCTTCCACAATAAATTGGGTGAATTTTGGCCCATTCCTCTTGACAGAGCTGGTGTAACTGAGTCAGGTTTGTAGGCCTTCTTGCTCGCACATGCTTTTTCAGTTCTGCCCACAATTTTTTTATGGGATTGAGGTCAGGGCCATTGTCCATTTGGAGACCCATTTGCGACCAAACTTTACCTTCCTGACTGATGTCTTGAGATGTTGCTTCAATATATCCACAATTTTTATTCTTCATGATGCCATCTATTTTGTGAAGTGCACCAGTCCCTCCTGCAGCAAAGCACCCCAACAACATGATGCTGCCATCCCTGTGCTTCACGGTTAGGATGATGTTCTTCGGTTTGCAAGCCTCCCCCTTTTTCCTCCAAACATAACAATGGTCATTATTTGAAAACAGTTCTATTTTTGTTTCATCAGACCAGAGGACATTTCTCCAAAAAGTATGATATTTGTCCCCATGTGCAGTTGCAAATCGTAGTCTGGCTTTTTTTAATGTCTGTTTTAGAGCAGTGGCTTCTTCCTTGCTGAGCGACCTTCCAGGTTATGTCGATGTAGGACTCGTTTTTACTGTGGATATAGACACATTTGTACCTGTTTCCTCCAGCATCTTCACACGGCCCTTTGCTGTTGTTCTGGGATTGATTTGCACATAACAAAGTACGTTCATCTCTAGGAGACAGAACGCGTCTCCTTCCAGAGCGGTATGACGTCTGCGTGGTCCCATGGTGTTCATACTTGTGTACTATTGTTTGTACAGATGAACCTGGAACCTAGAGGCATTTGGAAATTTCTCCCAAGGATGAATCAGACTTGTGGAGGTCTACAATTTCTTTCTGAGGTCTTGGCTGATATCTTTAGATTTTTCCATGATGTCAAGCAAAGAGACACTGAGTTTGAAGGTAGGCCTTGAAATACATCCACAGGTACACCTCCAATTGCATCAAATTATGTCAATTAGCCTTTCAGAAGCTTCTAAAGCCATGGCATCATTTTCTGGAATTTTCCAAGCTGTTTAAAGGCACAGTCAACTTAGTGTATGTCAACTTCTGACCCACTGGAACTGTGATACAGTGAAATAATATGTCTAAACAATTGTTGGAAAAATGACTTGTGTCATGCACAAAGTATATGTCCTAACTGACTTGCCAAAACTATAGTTTGTTAACAAGACATTTGTGGAGTGGTTGAAAAGCGAGTTTTAATGACTCCAACCTAAGTGTATGTAAACTGTATGTGGTTATTGACTTTATACCATAGTGTTGTGTCACTTATCCTCCCTTCATAAGACACAGGAAGGCCATCAGAGTCCTTGCTAATGCAACCTGGGCTCAGAGCAAAATGTAATATAAAATATAACGTGTTTTGCTCTGAGACCCAGGTTGGCTGATGACACTCCTCTACACACCTTTGATGACTTGAGTGATCAACCTCCAACATCAGTGTTTCTGTTTTCCCCCATAGAAATCAAATAACACGACAATGATTGCCGTGATTATAACAAGACGGAAAAAAAATCCAATCTCCACGTATTGTTTGTGTACACAAACAATACGTGGAAAATGAACCTTCATTAGGTTTCTAGAAGCTCCGCACGTCATTAACGTGTTACGCGAAGAAAAAAAACACTCCTTTTGTTGTCACGCCAATTACATTGATCTCTCTCTCTCTCCTCGCTTGTGTTTCATCCTTTTGTCGGGAGTCCATTTTCTGAGGCATGGGTCTGCCACCAGACATCTTTAATATCAGCGTGGAATTGGAGTGAAAATAAGAGAAACGACGGGAACGTACTGGACCAGAGGAAAAAAGGGGGCGAAGGATGGAGGGATCGAGGGAGGGAGTTGAGAGGATGGGAGGAAGGAAACCTGTCGTGGAGGCAAGGGACACGCCGAGACGTGCAGCGTGGTATTGACAGACAGTGTTATAGGATTAAATCAGCATTTTATTCACTCTTTGTGGTCAAGGGTTTCTAATACTAATTCATGCACGGACATTAACCTCTACACACCCCTTTAAGAAAATGGGACACTGTCTGAAGCTATCTATCTAATGCCGTTTGGGCTGCATTCCAGGCCCTTTTATATCGTTAAAAGACACCATGTTAATAAATAATGGAGACCATCAGCTTCAAAGGGCGTGATCAACAAAGCCAGCACTTTGCTCATCTCCTAGGATGTTAGTAGGCATGGATCGGTGTTTCCTTCAGTAATGATTTACATTAAGTCCTTCTGCATTATACAAAAGTCCGTCTGATATAGAATTATTCATACGCATAAGAGTTAAATAGCAATATTCTGAATTTGACTTATCTGTTAGATGTTTCAAAAGCAAATATTTTGTATCACTTGAACTGGCCCTGACGTGAATAAGTTAAACATTTACATTTACATTTAAGTCATTTAGCAGACGCTCTTATCCATAGCGACTTACAAATTGGACGCATCCACACATGCACACACACACACACACACACACACACACACACACACACACACACACACACACACAGTCTATATATTTTATTCTAGATGGTGTGTTTTGGGTGTGAGTGCCATTCCTGAGTACTTGCCTCTTCTATTTTATCAGACCATGAGCAATGATGATGGAGGAAGAGGTGTACTTTGGGATGGTTGGCCGTTATTTTACTGTGAGCTCCGACCCCCCCCCCCCCCCCTAGGGGTCAGCCTCGCGCCTGTCTATCTCCGCCCCCGATTTCATCGCCAACGGAAACTCGACAGTGTCCATATTTCTCTCTCCACTCCACACGCAGGGATGTCTGTTATCTTACAGATGACATGCCTCTCCATGCCTGCAGCCCTCTCTCCCCTCTCTCTCCACGGCTCCATGGCAATGCATCATTACTTATTGTCAGCGTCTCTGTCTCTGTTTAGGCTTAGTGCCCAAGTTTAGGATGTGCCTGTATGTGCATGAGTACGTGCGGACACACAAACATTCTCGTCCCGCATACATTTGTGTGTGTGTGTGTGTGTGTGTGTGTGTGTGTGTGTTCATGTAATATTGTCAGTGTGTGTGAAAACTGCAGTGTGTCTGTTGCGCTTGCGCATGCATTCTGTGTGTGTATATGTGTGTCGCTATGTTTGTTAGTAAATGGATGTGTGAAAGCCTTGCCCTATCTCAGTGTTAACTTTGCACAAGATTGAGGGCATGACGAACATCTTGGGCTCACACAATCACTCATCCTGATCCTACACACCCCAAGGGCTGTGGGTATGCAAACACCTCTAACGCCATCAGTGCATCTCCTCTACCCCTCATATAGGAGAGACAGATGGGTAGAGAGAGAGAGAGACAGACAGAAAGGCTGAGAGAGACAGAGAGAGGTAGAGATGGATAGAGTGAGAGACACAGAGAGTGAGGTGGAGAAACCGAGCAAGAGAGATATGGAAAGAGAAGAGGGGAGTAGAGGAAGTAGATTTGAGTGGGAAGAGAAAGTAGGAGGCTGGACTCTCTCACACAGCCAGGAGCTTTAGGAAGTAGGAGAGAGCTCCTCCTCACCAATGAGTCAGTGTATTAACAGCAGCAGCACACCTAATGCAGTCTTAACTGATCCAGAGAGAGAGAGAGAGATCTAGTTTTCCTCCCAGAATTCCAAGCTGCTACACTGAACTCCTTGCCCCCCCCCCCCCCCCCCCGCTGTGAGTGAGGAGATCTGGGCTTGTCGATCTTCCTTCGTTCCTTGTTTGGAGTTTGAGTCACGGGTAGCTAGAGGGTTTGGGAGTAGACATTACCAACATGGCTATAGACTGAGGAAAACTTATCGTGGCTATACAGCATACAGAAAGGCTCTAGTTTGTTTCAACAGGATAAGGTTGAATTGGAAGGAAACAATGAGTAGTGAATGAGACTTAAACATCTGCCAGGTAGATTTGGCAGATAAAAAAATAAAAAAAAGTAATCTGAAATAATCTGGTACTGTAAACCGTATTGACAAAATTCCTACCACTACACTGGACCAGTCTGATAAGTATTGGAACAGAAACCGGAAAAAACAAACCTTCATACATCTCTTGCTATCAATCAGAAACCTAAGGACACTCAAACCACAACCACAATGGACTTCTCCAAAATGGCTGCCAAAGGTGAACCAACATCAACCTTGACAGTCAAATCCCACGGACAATTCATGGGGATCTGTGACCGTGGGTACCACTGTGGTCGTACCCTTCTTTTACCTTCATTTAAGGAGCATCCTGCGATCTCTCCGTGGCATGGGAACTGTCCTCTCCCTTTGTCCCATTACCTCTGTCCTACAGGTGTTATTGAATCCATTAGCGAATAAAAGAACAGACCGGTTTTGCACAGACTCCCTATTTGAACAGAGCCCCCAAGATGTCTCTGATGTGTTCCCGGCTGCATGACTGGTTGACAGGAAAATGGAAAGGGAATCTCATCAAGGAATTAGAATTTTGAACGTTTCTAAGAAGCTAGGGAGGAAAGGATATGAGGGATAGGACTTTACGTCTTAAATGTAGCCGTGTGCTAGGATGAGTGGGGTTGCGCGGGGTTTAGCCTCAGACCTGTGATGCATTGCCTCGAACTAATTACATGGCGAGTGAGAGATATTGAGTGTTTTTCAGGGGGATTTGCCTCACTAGCTGTTGCTTGACTCAGGCGTGTGTTAAAGTGCTTGGCTTTAGACGGCGTCGACCATGTCTCTGTTACAAGCCGTGGCTGAAAATGACCTAGCGGTGGCTTAATCCTGCTGTATGTATGCTGGGCTGTTATAGTGCACTAACTATACACACGCGCGCACACGCTCCACCCCGCCCCCCCAACCCCCTTCGCCACACAAACACACACTTAAATACTCTCTCTCTCTCTCTCTCTCTCTCTCTCTCTCTCTCTCTCTCTCTCTCTCTCTCTCTCTCTGTAATCTCCTAAATCCCTGATTGTAATGGCTGTGTTACAGGAGGAAGTTTTACACAGTCTCTCCTTTACGTGATCTGCTGTGTCAAGCTCTGGTAAACTGGCTAATTCAGCACAGGGTTAGAAAAAGTAGCCGGGATCCTAAATGCTCTGCAACTCATACTCACTCAATTCAGTGTATATATATATATTATTATTTTTTTCAGCAAACTTAACATGTGTAAATATGCTTATCAACATAACAAGATTCAACAACTGAGACATAAACTGAACAAGTTCCACAGACATGTGATGAACAGAAATTGTCCCTGAACAAAGGGTGGGTCAAAATCAAAATTAACAGTCAGTATCAGGTGTGGCCACCAGCTGCATTAAGTACTGCAGTGCATCTCCTCATGGACTGCACCAGATTTGCCAGTTCTTGCTGTGAGGTGTTACTCCACTCTTCCACCAAGGCACCTGCAAGTCCCCGGACATTTCTGAAGGGAATGGACCTAGCCCTCACCCTCCGATCCAACAGGAACAGTGGGTTAACTGCCTGTTCAGGGGCAGAACGACAGATTTGTACCTTGTCAGCTCGGGGATTTGAACTTGCAACCTTCCGGTTACTAGTCCAACGCTCTAACCACTAGGCTACCCATGTGTTCAATGGGATTGAGATCCGGGCTCTTCGCTGGCCAGGGCAGAACACTGACATTCCTGTCTTGCAGGAAATCACACACAGAACAGGCAGTATGGCTGGTGGCATTGCCATGCTGGAGGGCCATGTCAGGATGAGCCTGCAGGAAGGGTACCACATGAGGGAGGAGGATGTCTTCCCTGTAACGCACAGCGTTGAGATTGCCTGCAATGACTACAAGCTCAGTCCGATGATGCTGTGACCCACCGCCCCAGACCATGACGGACCCTCCACCTCCAAATCAATCCGGCTCCAGAGTACAGGCCTCGGTGTAACGCGAATCCGACCATTACCCCTGGTGAGACAGAACCGCGACTCGTCAGTGAAGGGCACTTTTTGCCAGTCCTGTCTGGTCCAGTGACGGTGGGTTTGTGCCCATAGGCGACATTGTTGGGATGTACCGATCCTGTGCAGGTGTTGTTACACGTGGTCTGCCACTGCGAGGATGATCAGCTGTCCATCCTGTCTCCCTATAGCACTGTCTTAGGTGTCTCGCAGTATGGACATTGCAATTTATTGCCCTTGCCACATCTGCAGTCCTCATGCCTCCTTGCAGCATGCTTACGGCACGTTCACGCAGATGAGCAGGGACCATGGGCATCTTTCTTTTGGTGTTTTTCAGAGTCAGTAGAAAGGCCTCTAGTGTCCTAAGTGTTCATAACTGTGACCTTAATTGCCTACTGTCTGTGAGCTGTTTGTGTCTTAACAACCATTCCACAGTTGCATGTTAATTAATTGTTTATGGTTCATTGAATAAGAAGTTATTTGGATTTTTACGAATTATCTTTGAAAGACAGGGTCCTGAAAAAGGGACGTTTGGCCGAGTTTATTTGATGATCTGTGTGGTAAACGATTAGATGCTTGATACTCTAGGTATAATAATGCCACACTCAGTTGTACTGATGCAGGATCTTAATTTGATCACTATTGTTGCTGAGAATTTTCCTTTTAAGATTTTTCCTTTTTGAGAATTTTTCTTTTAATTTGATCACTCATTTGTTGCTGAGACTGTAAACTTGTATTGTATTTGACGATTAAAAAGGTTGCTAAAGTTAGTCATTTCCATGTGTCAGACTTGATTTGCCCTAATGGAAATGGAACCCCTACAAATAATATCCATTAATTATAATGTATAATCCACATAATAATTCACATTTCCTACTGTTGCATACTGGCTCAAAATAAGATCCTACATCTGTAGGGTATGTGATAGAGGGTGTACAACAGGACACACTATGTGTGTGTGTGTGTGTGTGTGTGTGTGTGTGTGTGTGTGTGTGTGTTCCACATCTCTCTGCCCCCCTAACAGTCACCTCAAAACATTAACTGCCCTCCTGATCCCCCCCATGATGCTCCCCCTTTGTTTCCACTGCGGTGGTCTGGGGCCATTCTGTTGACACTCTTATCCGGCGCCATCACATCCACATCCCCCATTATGGCAGCAAGGAGGTTATTTACAGCTGTGTGGCTTCAGTAGTCTTCCTTCAGCACCCAATTAAAAGCTGTGTGGAAGCGACCATCTGTAACTCATCCTCCCTTCTTCCTCTCGCTCTCTCTCTCTCGATCTCCCTCCTGTTTACTACACACTGGAGGTTTTTGTTAGTGACAAGTGACAAGTCGTTCGATGTCATTTTCAGACTGAAGGTCGTACAGTAGAGTCTGTCTTTGTGAGTCACTGTTTTGGGAGTTGATCTGCTTGGGAATACAACAATTCTTGATATGGTTATGTTACTTATGCATTTGGAGAGCCAACCTGAATTAATGTGTAAAAATGTTGCAATTTGCGTATATGCAAAGTATTAAGTCATCATTGTGGATATACAAGTGGCAAATAGAATGGATATTGGCATGAGTTGTAATGCAGGTTTTCAAAGTGCTACTTTCACTCTTCTGTGTTCAGTACCACACTGTATACTTCATTACTGAGAGCGCTGGCAGTGGTCCTCAACGCCCAAGCTCAAACCTTGCTAGCCCCCCGCCAACCCCCCCAACCCACCCTCCCACTGCCCCCCGGCATGGCTCACTGCGGTGGCCTCACTCCTCCCTTTACTCAACTCGATATAATCTGTTTCCTCTCTGTACTCTTTCCTCTATGTTTGCCTTTGTTTGCCTGGCTCTCCTCTCCCCTCTCCTCTCTGTTGGAGGGCTGTGAGTCGCAGTGGGTCCCGTGGGTCGCCAGAGGTGACAGGTAACGAATGAGGACACTCATTGTTACACCCGCCAGAGTAGGGCCATACATTTTTAATCTGCCTCGACACTCCGCTGGCTGGCTCCCCTCCTAGCTAGCTCGCTTGCTGCAACTTCAGTCCCCACTATCCCTTCGTTCACTTAGCTCCACCCAGCTACCCCACCATCGGCCGTGCTCGAACCCAGCCCGAGAAGCACTTTATCTGGGACCATAGACCTTCGTGCCCTGCCTGTCCTGCCTGGCCCTGAAACCTGCAGACCAAACACCCCTGCAAAGTGGATACGCCTGAGGGCTCCCCTGCCTGTCTGCCTGCCTGCCTGGGTGGGACCCTGCAGCCTGTGACCTTCAGCTGTGTACAAAACCTGCAGCCACACAGGGAGAGATATGAACACGCAGGTACACAGACAGAGGTGTAGCAGAGAAAGAGAGAGGGAGGGTGAGAGAGCCATGAGTTTGACCGCTCAGGATGGCCTCCCATATGGGATACAGGACAGTGGTACTTCCACTTCATTGTCCCTGCAGTTGTTGCACTGATCCATTTGCTGGGCTGGCAATGGTCTCTAGTTTGGAGTTCCAGCCTCAAATGAACACAGACATGTACGCTGCCAATGGTTGTGAGTGCTAGCAGTAGCTTCTCTTTGTCTGCAGTGCCCTTCTCTCTGTCTCTCTGTCTCTCTGTCTGTCTCTCTCTCTCTCTCTCTCCTTCCCTCCCCATGGGATGACATCAGACAGTACTCCCACAGGGTTTTTGCCACTCCTCCTGCTTGACCTCGCACGCACACACACACGCACGCACGCACGCACGCACGCACACACACACACACACTCTCGAGGGTGCACACATGCTCGTACACACACCGATACAGTAGCAATAAACACCGGTATAGAGGGACATGCAAACACCATACGACATGTAGCTCCACACAGAGAATGAGAGAGCTGCATTTTCTGACAACATTTTTTAAAAATATATATAAAACAATAAAACAAGCAAACAAGATCTCTCTGATGAGAATAGGCTACCAGTCCTGTTGGGGGAAGACGCAGAGAGCTGTGAGTTGGCGGCGCACTGCCATAAGATGAGGGACAGTGTCTGACAGATCAACCTGCACATGTCCTATGCCATTGTTATTGTCCCTTTTTATGGTCTTTTTTGTTTTACAATTATTGTTGTTACTGATTGTCCCGTTATTTTTATTGTGTCAATATCATAAAGGAATCACTTGATCTCCGAAGTCTTCTTTGGCAATATGTACATTGTTACGTCATGTCAATAAAGCAAGTGTAATTGAATTGAGAAAGAGGTACACTCATATTTACACTGAGCGACTGATGAAGCTGTTATATAGAAACACTGGCCCAGCTGTGCAGCATCACAAACCAAGCAGCGTGCCATTGATAATGTTATTAAGAACACTTAGTAGTTGGTGCATAAAGAGATTCATTGACTGCGACATGGGTCTGTTTAGGCGGAAATTGTTTAGGTGATATGATCAGCTCACATTGCTTCAGCAGGCATTTATTTTGGCTAGTGTGTGCATGTGTACATGCGCTGTGTGTGTGTGTGTGTGTGTGTGTGTGTGTGTGTGTGTGTGTTGTGTGCACATTCGTGCATGTGTGTGTGTGCCGGGATCTGTGTGTGCATGCATGTGTGCGTACCTGTGTGCACATTGATCGTACGTGTGTGTGAGATCCTAATAGGGTATTGGTATGCATGTGGGACTGCGATCCGTATTTAATTCCCCTGGCTTTTCATATCCCCTTTCTTGAAGATGCTGAATTAGCCACAGCTTTCAACACGGATCCGCATGCAATGAGTCCTTTGTGTTTCCACTCTGGGCTGAGGACGCTTTTTAAAATTGAATGGAATGTTTCTTCTTCTTCTGTTCCTTTTTCTCTTCCTGCAACGACGGCGGATTTCAACATTATCCTGTCTCTCTGTACCCCTGGTTGTGGAATTGTGGATTGTCCTTGCTCACTCCCACCCCTTCCAATGTTCCCATTCCAATCCCTGTTCCATATAATGTAACCCCCCCCCCATGTCCCCAATCCCTCCAACCCTCCATTGTTGGCCCAGTTTGGTCTAATGCGCCATTCTGGCTCGGCGTTTCCCCCAAACGCTTGTAGTTGCAGTCTCTCCAGCTTGTGTGGAGAGAGGCTGGTTTCTCAGAAGCTGTTTGATCTGGACACTCCATGGACGGATAATGTTGTTGTTTTGGGCTGTAGAGGGAGGGGGCGGTGAGATAGAGACAGGGGTGTGTGGGGAGAGGAGCTGAGCTGGCTTTGGCTCTTTCTGAGGCATAGTATGCTGACTCTGTAGTCTCTCTCTCTCTCTCTCTCTCTCTCTCTCTCTCAGAGCTCATCTCCCTCCTCTCAGCTTCTTCCACGTCTGGCTGCCATCGTTAAGGCTCCTGTCGTTGTCATCCTTTTTGTTGTTGTTGTTGTTATTATTATTCATTGATTCCCTCTCAGAGAAATCTTTCCCGACCTCGACTCAGCATCCTATAATGGCTGGGGTCTCGAGTGGGGAGGTGTCTACACGGTTGTATTGTCTGCTGAATATATGCCAATTCTGCGTTGGATCGTGGCGCTTCTATCATTCTGGGCTCTGCCTCAGTTCTTTTGTCTCCCCCTCGCCTCACCCTCCATCCTCCTGGTAATAGTTTTGGATGAAAGAGAGTGTTTCTCTTGCACAGCCAAGCCCCAATCATCTCTCTCTCCCCTCTCTGTCTCTCTCTCCCTCTCTCCCTCTGTCTCTCTGTCTCTGTCTCTCTGTCTCTCTGTCTCTCTGTCTGTGGATGTGGCTTAAAGGCGGTTAGCACGAGCTTAAGAAGACAAACGCAGCAGGATGCCAAAGAAAAGAGTGAGCGACACAGAGAGGGGGGAAAAATGCAAGAAAGAAAGATAAGAGTTTGCAGGGCGATGAATGATATATGATGGGGCTGATTCATATGAAAGAACTTGAGTGAAATTGGAGCTTATAGATGAGGGTTTGTTTGGTGGCAGCAGCAACTGGAAATTGGAACCGGCTCTGGCTGGGCGGCCCCTTTTGATTCGCCCCTTTTGATTCGCCCCTTTTTATTCGCCCCTTTTGATTCGCCCCTTTTGAGTCGCCCCTTTTGATTCGCCCCTTTTGAGTCACCCCTTTTGATTCGCCCCTTTTGATTCGCCCCTTTTTATTCGTCCCTTTTGATTCGCCCCTTTTGATTCGCCCCTTTTGATTCGCTCCTTTTGAGTCGCCCCTTTTGATTCGCCCCTTTTGCAACTGTTGAAATGCAACCAGCCCCACGTGTCGAAGACAAGGCCAGGCAATCAATGGTGTGGTAGATGGAAGTTATGAGTGCACTCTACCACCAATTTTGTATTTGACTTTAAGAAATCTATCAGGATGGCCCTAGGCATAATGTCACAATCTCTCTCTAAACCCCCTTTGACAGGCGGGATTTATGTAAGAATTAGAAAAATGCAAACAGGACATTTTCCCTCGTTTGTTTGACTTGGCAAAAAAAATGAGGTAAAACAAAAATCGTGTTGTTCTGAGAAATGGCAGGCGCAGCATTGTGAGAAGTAGGGTGTTCACCAGAGACATGATGATGATGATGATGATGATGAGGACTAAATATGATACAAAATGTTCCCTGTGTCTTTCCGCATGCAAAGTACAGAATGGTAATTATAGGATCTCTATGGTGTTGCAGATACACATATTCTGACTAGGTCTGCACATCCAGTATTGTCAAATCATTAAAACATCTTTACAGGCATTTCATCTGGCCTTATGCCCCACTTGGCCTACCTGCTTAATACGAAAAGTATTTAACATCTAAGGAACCCCATCAAACATCCTAAAAACCATCCTATAATCTGTCTGGAACTCACCCAAACACCCTGACACACGTCAATTTCGAGAGATGAGATGAGAAGCCATAGATATAGGATGAAGAAAGCAGTCCGTCTTGTCTGTACTTGTTCCGGTCTTTCCTCAACCTAATCAGACAGTGTTCTGGAACCTAATAGGACTGGCACTCAGGTTATTAACAGCACTCTGTCTGTCTGTGGGGAAGGAAGGTGAGGTGATGTTTACAAGGTTGACTAAGCTGCTTTATTACATTATATGACACTAGCGGCACCCCGCTAATTTGATTTAATGCAATTCCCACCTCCTGAAAATCTAAAATGTGTTTATCTGTTCAGCTTTTGGTCTCTGAATATGCCAGTATTCTCAACTCCGGGGCATTTAAAAATATCCCATAAAATAAATGAGAAAATGCTAAGTGTGCAAAGCATCGAGGCAAAAAGTGGCTACTTTGAAGAATCTCAAATATAGAATATATTTTGATTTGTTTTAATACTATTGGTTACTAAATTATTCCATATGTGTTATTTCATAGTTGATTTCTTCACTATTACTCTACAATGTTAAAAAAATAAAGAAAAACCCTTGATTGAGTAGGTGTGTACACTTTTGACTGGTACTGAATATTTAACAGTTGTTTGACAAATGTAAAATGTAATGCCCAGTTGAATTAGAGCAATGTGGGTTAAGTACCTTGCCAAAGTGTACAGCTTCATCCAAACGGTACTACCCTACTCTGCAGATCACCGGTTAGCCACTAAACCGGTCTGTTTTCTTTCCAACGGCACACGCACGCACACACACACACACACACACTTCCAGTGTAATGGGGAAATTGAACTTAACATATTTCATTGAGTGGATGAACCATATGTACTCTCTGTACAGCCATCAATGTAGATTAACACTAAAAATCATAGTGTCACGTTTTATCAAGGTGGGTGGAATCAGGCGCAGAGAGCAGGTTTCAGATATTTGACAGTTTATTCTCTGGCGCACAAAAAACACGGTCAACCCAACACACAGGGTGAATAATCCAACACAGGATCAAAAATAGACCGGAGAATAAAACACAAGCACTACACCAAATGACATGAATACAAAAACAATCCCGCACAAAACAAGGGCGGGACAACCTACTACATATAAGGACGTTAATTAAACTAAAATACACACAGGTGAAACTAATAAGACAAAACCAATAGACAAACGAAAAAGGGATCGGTAGTGGCTAGTAGGACGGTGACGACGACCACCGAGCACCGCCCGAACAGGCAGGAGAGCCAACTTCGGCGGAAGTCGTGACACATAGGCTATATAGGCAAAATTTAGCACAAAAAAAAGGATAAATAGCCATGAGTTGATAATATGCTATTGTTGGACAAGGTACAGTGAGCACTGCAGATCAGGGCTTTTTGAGGGAGTAGCATACGGCTAAAGGAGGGAAAATGGAAGCTAAAGCACTAAAGATCTTCTCGTCTCGGGAGAGTAAACCTGAGGAAGGGGATGGGTGATGGTGTGTGTGTGTGTGTGTGTGTGTGTGTGTGTGTCTGGAAGATCAGAGTGTGTGTGTGATCAGAGAGGAGCAGCTCTGCAGCAGAGGTCTTAAGGCTTACCTTCAGCCTCACAGCCAAGGATGGGTCGATGCCTTTATGGACTGAGGGACTTCTGGAGTATGGCGACAGGCCTGAGAGACATTAGTGGGACACACACACACACACACACCACAAACACATACACATACAGAAAATCCTCTGGTACTCAGGTACTGATTTAGTCTCCAGACCTTTGGCCCTATGGCCCCAGACCGTCTCTTAAGTACTGATTTGAACAAGGTCATTGATGACCTTGTATAGATTTTTATATTTTATTGGTCAATGTTTTGCACCATTACCTTTTATAATTGGGTTCAGATATGACCATTCCAGCGAACAGGGAACATTCCCAGGGCATTAGCTAACATTTTAATTTAGTTATGATTTGATCTAACATTAGGATGTTTTCCCTCATCCCGGAAACAGTCATACAATGTTTTTGATAAAAAAATATGTTTTTTTTGTGTTTTTTAAATGAAATTTCCTTGGAATGTGCTCCTAACATTCACTGAAATGTTGTGCAGCCACCACAGAACATTCCCCTAAAGTTCTTATTAGGTTTCCAGGTAATGTTATAACAACATTTGTTCTGGGAATGATTTTGCAATACCAGGTGAATGTTTTATACAAACATTGTATAATCATCAGCACAACTAAACTAAGGAATGCTCTGGGAATATCCACAAACCAATTTTGGTTTTCTGGGGTCATACTTGAGACCAAAGGTTGGAACTGGTTCACGGAACAGAAACAAAAACCTGAGAATATCCATTATTTTAAAAGCATAGGATCTGGTTAAAAACGATAAAATAACTATAAATCATCAAATAGCTAGACAACCCTGTGTGTAAGCTTTTAAATGATATAAAACCCATGCATATATTTTTTTGTGATGGAGACATGGATGTCTCTTGGTGGGTTGGGGTCAAGTTTGAGCACCTCCATCAACTGAATGTTTTGGCATTTCGGATATATAAGTCACTTTCTGACCACTTCTACTGTGGGCAAACATGTATGGCAGGTTTTGTTCAAACCAAAAGGTGTGCAGTCCGAAAGTGATTGAAATCCAATGGAACGACCCAGATGTGTTTTGAATTCTGGTTGCCAGCCCGCTGCACACACAAGCTTGTTAGCTAGCTCTGGTCTAGGGTGTTGAGCAAGCCTGGGTGTTGAGCCAACTCTCAGATGAAAAAGTTCCTCCATATTAGTCTCTCTTCCGTAGGTGTCTAGCTAGTATATAATTCTCTGATTCAGTGAAGGAATGATATGCCTTCTACCAATATCCTAAACACATTATAATGCACGCCATATTAGTGATGCCTAGCGTCTCAAGCCAAGCCTCTGAGTCCACCCCTCTCTTTCGCTCTCACCCGACCGCGCAAAATTTCAGCGGCAGCTCGCTCCCTACCCTTGTATGTCCATTAAGCATTTAAACGACTAACATGCCAGGTCCATAGAAAGATTTTCTATTTCCACTGATTGGTGGACTAATTTAATGAGCTAAATTTTAAAACTATGACGATTTTACAAATAAAAGAGGAACAGAAAAACAATATAAATCCATACTTTTTTTCTGGTTTGAACCGGTTCAGAACTTAATTATGCTGGTCTGAACAGTGGAACAGAAAAAAAAGAAAAAAAAGGAAAATGATTGAAGAAAAGAAAAAGCTACAACCAATGAGATTTTTTTTTCAAATGTCCTCCCTTTAGTGTTCATTCTAATGTTCTTACTTAACGTCATAATCTGTCATAACTCATCCTGTCCAGAATATCCACATACCCACCCTATTTCCTACAGTTATCAAGGCACAAGGTGAGACCCAGATGCAGACACAGGAGGCAGATGTTTGGAGTTTTACAATGTTTAATAATCCAAAGGGGTAGGCAAGAGAGTGATCTGGTGTTGACCGTTTTGCCTGTCCACGACCAGAGTCCAGGAGGTACAGAGTGGCAGACAGGCTCATGGTCAAGGCAGGCAGAATGGTAAGGCAGGCGGGTACAGAGTCCAGAAACAGGCAAGGGGGTCAAAATCGGGAGGATTGGAAAAAGGAGAATAGCAAAAGGAGTACAGGAAAAAGACACTGGTTGACTTGACTAAGACGAACTGGCACAGAGAGATAGGAAACACAGGGATAAATATACTGGAGAAAATGAGCGACACCTGGAAGGGGTGGAGACAATCTCAGGAACAGGTGAAACAGATCAGGTACAGGATAACAGAAGATGGACAGCAGTGGAACTCAGGACTCTGGAGATGGGAAAAGGACCAATGAACCGGGGAGACAGCTTGCGGGACTCTACCCGAAGGTGCAGATCCCGAGTGGAAAGCCATACACTCTGCCCAATGCGGTAGCGGGGAGCTGGGGTCCGGCGACGGTCCTCTTGTCAACGATACCTGGAGTTGGTCTTGAGAATAGCCGCCCTGGCTCTTCTCCAGGTACGTCGACAGCGGCGGACAAACATCTGGGCCGAGGGTATCCTGACCTCCTCTTGTTCCGGGAAGAGTGGAGGCTGATACCACATGGAGCACTCGAAAGGGGAGAGTCCAAAGGCAGAACTGGGAAGGGTGTTCAGGGCATACGTTAGTTTGGGGATGGAATCCAGATGACAGGCTGGCCGACGACCCAGTAAGGGTGCAGAATGCCTTCCAGAACTGAGACGAGAACCCCGATCGAAGACCATGTCTACCGGGAGTCCATGGATCCGGAAGACATGATGCACCATAAGCTGGACTGTCTCCTTGGCAGAAGGTAGTTTGGGGAGAGAGATGAAATCGGCGGCCTTGGAGAACCGGTCGACTACCGTCATAATGACAGTGTTGCCATCAGACGGAGGGAGCCCCAGTGACAAAGTCCAGAGATATATGAGACCAGGGACAATGATGGACCGGTAGTGACTGAAGGAGGCCAGATGGAGCTTGCTGTGGAGTCTTGTTCTGAGCACACACTGTGCATGCGACGACGAAGGCAGAGACATCAGAAACCATTGTGGGCCATCCGAATCATTGTCGGAGGAAGGCTAGTGTACAACGTGACCCTGGATGACAAGTCAGCCTGGAGGAATGAGCCCATTCCAGGACCCAGGACCGGACTGGATTAGGGGCAAACAACCGGTTAGCCGGGCCCCCTTCAAGTCCAGGCTGGGAGCGTTTGTGCCTCGCGAACCAGGTTCTCAACACCCCAATCCACAGTGGCAACAAGGCATGAGGTAGGTAGAATGGTTTCAGAGGTCGAGGGTGTGGCAGAGAAACTGTATAGGCGGGAGAGGGTGTCAGGCTTCACATTCTTTGACCCAGGGTGGTAGGAGATGGTGAAGTTAAATCTGGTGAACAGGAGGGCCCACCGGGCCTGCCTGGAGTTGAGGCGCTTGCCTGTACGCAGGTATTCCAGGTTTTTATGGTTGGTCCAGACCAGGAATGGCTGTTCTGCTCCTTCCAGCCAGTGCCTCCACTCTTCCAATGCCATCTTCACTGCCAGGAGTTCTCGGTTGCAAACGCCGTAGTTCCTTTCAGCAGGAATGAGAAGATGGGACAGGAAGGCAAAGGGATGAAGCTTCTGGTCCTGGGCAGATCGCTGGGACAGGATGGCCCCCACTCCCACATCCGAAGCATCCACTTCCACTACAAATTGACATGAGGGGTCCGGAAGGATGAGGATGGGTGCTGTTGTGAACCAATGCTTCGGGTCCACAAAGGCTTTGTCGACAGCTGGAGACCATTTGAACGGTACCTTGGGAGAGGTGAGTGCCGAGGGGGATCCGCCAGGGTGCTGTAGTCCCGACTGAAACGGCGGTAGAAGTTTGCAAACCCAAGAATCTATTGCAACTGCACCCTGAACGTTGGTTAAGGCCAATCCACTACTGCTTTCACCTTTCCAGGATCCATCTGAACATTGCCCTCAGCAATGACATATCCCAGAAAGGTGATTGTAGAGTGGTGGAACTCACACTTCTCGGCTTTCACGAACAGTTGGTTCTCCAGGAGGTGCTGAAGGAACTGTCTGACATGAACATGTTCTTGTGCAGATCGGGGAAAAAACAGGATGTCGTCAAGGTACACGAACACAAACCGGTTTAGCATGTCCCGAAGCACATCATTGACCAAAGCCTGGAAAACAGTGGGGGCGTTGGTAAGTCCAAATGGCATGACCTGGTACTCATAATGTCCACTGGCTGTGTTGAAGAATGTCTTCCACTCTTCCCCGTTGTGTATCCGAACCAGGTGGTAGGCATTTCAAAGGTCCAACTTGGAAAATATGGTGGCCCCCTGGAGAGGTTCAAACGCACAGGAGAGGAGAGGTAGGGGGTAACGATTCTTGACAGTATTGTCATTAAGTTCCCCGGTAGTCAATGCATGGACGCAGGGTCTTGTCCTTCTTCTCCACAAAGATGCAGACGGACGGCTCCAGTGGCCAGAGACTCCTCTATGTACTCCTCCATAGCTTTGGTCTCTGGTCCAGACAGAGAATACAATCGACCCTGAGGTGGTGTAGTGCCTGGGGGAAGATCAATGGCACAATAATAAGGACGTTGCAGGGGAAGGGAAGTAGCACGTGCCTTACTGAACACTTCCAGTGGGTCTTGGTATTCTATAGGGATAGCAGAGACATCCACAGTCTTGCTAACATCCCGAGGAGGACAACTTGGGGAAGGCTGTGCAGCTTGAAGGCAGTGGGAATGGCAAAATGGGCTCCAACCTAGGATGGAGCTTGTTGTCCAGTCAATCACAGGATTGTGCTTTTGAAGCGAGGAAAATCCCAAAACAATTGGAACATGGGGAGATGCAATGAGGAGGAACTGTATTGTCTCACTGTGGTTACCAAAAACGGCCACAGAGGCCGTCCAGTGCCCTAGCATCCATGGGCACAGAGAGAGGCTGAGTGGGAATACCAAGCTCCGAAGCAATAGTGTCATCCATAAAAATGTCATCAGCCCCAGAGTCAATGAGCACTCGGAGAGACTTAGATTGGTCTCTCCACAGCACAAGAGCAAAAAAGGGGTGTGCGGGTGATGAGAATTAGGGAACTCCCAGTCTGACTAAAATATTCATACCCTTTGATTTAGAGCCTGACATTTTATTTCTTACCCATCTACATACAATACCCCAAAATGACAAAGTGTAAACATGTTTTTCAAAACTTTTGCAGATGTATTGAGAATGAAATTCAGAACTATCTCATTTACATAAGTATTCAATCTCTTTTGCTATGACACTCCAAATTGAGCTCAGGTGCATCCAATTTCCTTTGATCATCCTTGATGTCACTACAACTTGATTGGAGTCCACCTGTGGCCAATTCAATTGTTTAGACATGATTTCCAAAGAAACACATCTGTCTAATGTCCCACAGTTGACGGTGCATGTCAGAGATCCCTGCACTGGTTACTCTGAGGCGTTTTTTTCCCGAATGACTTTGTGCCTGGAGAATTCGGAGTGCGGAGTCTGAATTGGGTGAATGAGTTGTTGGTGCGTGAGGAGTTTGGAAGTCTGACAGCTGAAATGGAGTTGAGTAGTGTGGATGAAATGGGGAAAAGGTTGGAGAAGCAACATCAGCGCTGGAATGCGAACAATGTGGATGTCAGTTCTGATGGTATGAAAGCGGTAGGATGAGGGTCAAGGACCCGAGTGGTCGGTAGTGGAAAGGGAGAAGAGAGATCATGATACAGAAAGCAGTGGAGGGTCTAGTAAAGAAAGCATAAAGAGGGCTAAGGTAGGACGCAAGAGTAATAATGGGTTTTGAGTGGAAATTGGTGAAGGTGTTTGATGAGACAACAGGGCCTCATTCACACCCTATCCAACTAACTAATGCCGTAGAGAAAGAGGTAGGTTAAGTCAAATTTGCTTGGTTCATTGGAAATGGTAGATTGTTAATATTTTGTGGCAGGCAGACTCGGCAAGAGATTCTGAAAATGAAAAAGCTTAATGGGAAGAAGATTAAAAGCCATGTCCCTGGTGCTTATGCAAGTTTGAGGTGAGTCATCACTGGGGTCCCAATATCTATGTCCAGAGATGTTATTAAAGAACATGTGAAGGGAGGAAGAGTGAGGCCAAAAAATGTTGATCAGTAGGAAAGAGGGACAAAGAAGAGAAAGCGGGGGGGACGACAGTGCAGCATTTGGTCGATGCCAGGTGCAGAGAGAGGCTAGAGGTGCTCAGAGATATAGAATTAGTCATGATGTATCGTATGCAGAGGCTGTAAGACAGATTGGTGGAACTGCGGTGTGGAATGATGGAGCTTCCATGGCTGCTTTTGTGGACCTAATGTCAGGGCTGGTGTTTCTGCTGGTCCTGGCATGGTTTCGTGGTCTGTTCAGAAATTTTGCGCTTGTGAATGTGCGGTGTCAAAGGACACCTTGATAATGAAAAAAGTTAACCTTACCAATAAAAGCTATGAAGTTATCAATAGAACTTGGGTAGTGGAAAGCAGAAAAGCCAGGGGGAAGGTTATTGTAGAGATGGCAAAAGAGATTTGGGGTAACAGTATCTGGGGAAGGGTATAACACAATTTCTAGAGTGTTGCAAATATACAAGACCACAGTGGTCTCCATCATTGGGAAATGGAGAAAAATATGGAACTACCCAGACTTTGCCTAGAACTGGCCGTCCCACCAAATTGAGCAACCAGGCAAGAAGGACCTTGGCCAGGGAGGACCTGCCAGTCTCCACAGCACTTCACCAATCTGGACTTTATGGGAGAGTGGCCAGACGGAAGCCATTCCTGAGAAAAAGGCACATGACAGCACGCCTGGAGTTTGCAAAAAGGCACGTGAAATACTCTGAGATCATCAGGCAAAAGATTGTGGTCTTATAAGACAGAAATGTCTATTTTGGCTTGAATGCCACAAGCGCTATGTCTGGAGAAACCAGGCAGAGCTCATCACCCATCTATCACCATCCCAACTGTGAAGCATGGTGGTGGCAGCATCATTCTATGGGAATGCTTTTCAGTGGCAGGGACTGGGAGACTGGTAAACAGTGGTGGAAAAATTACCCACTTGTCATACTTGAGTAAGAGTAAAGATACCTTAATAGAAAATGAAAGTGAAAGTCACCCAGTAAAATACTTCTCGAGTAAAAGTCTAAAACTATTTGGTTTTAAATCAGTTAATTTATCACGTGCGCCAAATACAACAGTGAAATGCTTACTTACAGTCTCTAACCAATAGTGCAAAAAAAGGTGTTAGGTGAACAATAGGTAAGTAAAGAAATAAAACAACAGTAAAACGACAGGCTATATACAGCAGCGAGGCTATAAAAGTAGCGAGGCTACATAGACACCGGTTAGTCAGGCTGATTGAGGTAGTATGTACATGTAGATATGGTTAAAGTGACTATGCAAATATGATGAACAGAGAGTAGCAGTAGCGTAAAAGAGGGGTTGGCGGATGGTGGGTGCCGGTTAGCCAATGTGCGGGAGCACTGGTTGGTCGGCCCAATTGAGGTAGTAGTACATGACTGTATAGTTAAAGTGACTATGCATATAAGATAAACAGAGAGTAGTAGCAGTGTAAAAAGAGGGACACAATGCAAATAGTCTGGGTAGCCATTTGATTACCTGTTCAGGAGTCTTATGGCTTGGGGGTAAAAACTGCTCTGCTTTTTTTCCTAGACTTGGCATTCCGGTTTTGGTCAAAAGGAGTGGGGTATACAGCGACTCGGGTGCCATTTCAGACTCTGCCCTGAAAATACACCTTTTAATGGTGTATTCCATCCATTTCAGTGTGTGTTGTGTCTTGTGTGTTTGGCATGCTATGGTGCCTTCGTGAATCAGCTATTCGAGCTGACTGTTGCTATTTTTTTGTTTGTTCCCAAGGTCAAAACGGCAAGGTTTTCAATTGTAGTATGCACATGCGTTTTAGCTGGATGGTGATTTGAAATGAAAGGAATGCAGTAAACGACACAACTACTCCAGTTTTTTGGGAGAGGTGTCAGTTCTTGTCTCTGTCAGTGTATTCTTAGTAGTGCTCTAAAAGACGGAGTACAACATGAAACTGGAGTGGGGGATTAGAGAGCGGGATGGAGGAGAGGGTGATTATGAAAAATAATAATAATTTCTAGAAATATATATATATATTAGATTTTATTGTTAAGTTAGGGACAGATTGAAATATACTGGGGTAATGTATCCCACTAAGCTGTGCAGGTGTGAGGGCTTGTAGTAGCAGCCGCACAGACCGTAGAAATATCAGCCCATGGAGAGAAGCACGAGATTGAACTTCACACAACTTTCTAGAGTTTTCCGTTAGTTACCATTATCAGCATTTTCCTTCCCTGTGGCAATTGTGATCATATCAACACAATGTTAGCCACTTTCAATGCAACATACCAAAACGAACTATGCACAAGATTTTGTTCTAGGCCGAACGCATTGGAGTGTGATTATACTGCATTGACACAAAGGACTTACACTCTACCTAGACCGGTGAAGCATAACCAATCAGAGCTGCAGTAGGCCTATATGCAATTAGACCATTGCCTTATATGGATTTGTGTCATTTACTTTGAATAGGACTGTGTTCACAGCTGTGGTCGTGAGTAGATTAGATTGATTTGAGATCAAAGCAAGAGCTGCACGTAGCCACGTGTGCACATTTTGTTCATATCCTTTGCCAGTCAGTGAGTTCTTAGCCCAGTTATAGATCATTTGTAGTCAGCAATGGGGGAGTGATTGCTTCCTAGAAGAGCACAAAACCTGTACATTTCTAGACATCTTTGAAAAGCAAGTCCGGTAAAGAGCTTTTTTTTTCGTCTTAAAGGGGCAGTGCTGTATTATGAGAAAGGCTTGAATAGGTACTAATGGAAGTACTGTAAAATAAACGGAACACCCTCTCCCTCATAGCATTAAGAAAAAAAATCATGTTTACGACCACAAATAATAAGTGTAGCGACTATGTTTTTATAAACGTGGATATTGACTTTACCACTTCAGCATGCTTTTGTGGCACAGTCGACACCACGCAGGGCTACGGGCCAGAAGGTTGGGGGTTCGCCGACCACCACAGACGAGCTCACTCTCCCTGCCCGCTTCACTACACTACAATCAGAGCTGGCTTTTTGGGGGGGGGGGATCACTTTTAGTCCCCATTTGGACTAATCTTCCAAGAGTCCTTAATTAAATATTTAAATACAGTTCATAATACGAACACATTTTCACATATAAACCCACTGTTACAAACAGACATAATACACTAACATATTGACCTGATAAATATATTGATTCTTCATCTACAATAGTCCAACACAACATTTCTAGGTGTTATATTGAAATGGTTTTAAAGTATTGTTTAAATGTATATATTGAGAGGTTTCTGGTTTGCTCATTTCATTTCTTTATGGCTCTAAATCAAAATGTTATTTTGACTATTTCTCTTTTCTGTCTGGATAACACATGGACAATATATTCCTAGTATTTACTGAATGTCTGTCTCTTACCAACTGAATAGTTTGGCCGTTTTAAATGGTCGCAATAGCCACGCCCCGCATTTTGGTCTGACTCTCCTTCACATACAGAAAACCGTTACTGAATGTCTGTCTCTTACCAACTGTATATTATGAAATAAATAAGCATGTTCAATTATCTTGTTGATTTGATGACCATCCAAGGGCATTGCGCATGACTACAACAAAGAACCACATCTCCACCTTAAAACAATCCTCGCTGCTGTCACGTCCTGTCCATAGAAAGCCTGTATTTTCTATGGTAGAGTAGGTCAGGGCATGACTAGGGGTGTTTAGTCTAGTTTATTATTTCTATGTGGGGTTCTAGGTTTATTTTTCTATGTTGGTGTTTGTTCTACGATTCCCAATTAGAGGCAGCTGGTAATCGTTGTCTCTAATTGGGGATCATACTTAAGTTGCATTTTCTCCACCTGTGGGTTGTGGGTTATGGGATATCGTTTGTTTAATTGCCTGATCACACTGCATTGTCGTCACGGTTCATTTAGTCTTTATTTGTTTTGTATTTACTTAAGTTTCACTTTATTCATTAAAAGTATGTGGAACTCAAAGTATGCTGCGCCTTGGTCCGACATTCATTATTACGAACAGCCAGCGTGACAGAATATCCCATATACAAAGGACCAAGCAGTGTGCCCTGGAGGTAATGGCATCCTGGTCTTTGGAGGAGATTAGGGAGAGAACATCCTGGACTTGGGACGACATAATGGCAGGAGAGAAGAGCCTGCCATGGAAGCAGGCGGAAGCGACGAAGGAGGGACAGCGACGAAGGAGGGACAGCGACAAAGTCGTTGAGGAAGGCCACAGAAACCCCACTAAAAAAAAATTGGGGGGCAGGCACATGGAGCAGAAAGGCGGAGCCGAGGAGTGAACCAGAGCCAGTCTGGGAGAAGGAGAATTTGGAGGAGAGAGAAATGGGAGAGTTGTTGAGTTGGTGGAGGATGCACGGATTTGGACTAAAGGATGTGTTAAAGTTCCGGTACCATTGATGCCGGCGATACGCACCAGGTCTCCAGTACATATCCACAGTCCGGTACGTCCTGTTCCTGCTCCTCGCACTCTCCTTGGAGTGCGTGTCCCAGGTCCAGTACGTCCTGTGCCTCCTCCCCGCACTCACCCTGAAGTGCGTGTCACTAGTCCGGTGTCACCTGTATCGGTCCCACGCATCAGGCCTCCAGTGCACCTCCCCAGTCCAGTATGTCCTGTGCCTGCTCCTCGCGCTCGCCCTGAGATGCGTGTCACCAGCCTGGTACCACCAGTGCCGGCCCCACGCACCAGGCTGCCTGCGACGAGCCCCAGTCCAGAGGTTCCAGCGACAGTGCCCAGTCCAGAGCTTCCAGCGACAGTGCCCAGTCCAGAAGAGCTTCCGGCGACAGTGCCCGGTCCAGAACTTCCCGGCGACAGTGCCCAGTCCAGAGCTTCCGGCGACAGTGCCCAGTCCAGAGCTTCCCGGCGACAGTGCCCAGTCCAGAGCTTGCCCAGTCCAGAGCTTCCGGCGACAGTGCCCAGTCCAGAGCTTCCGGCGACAGTGCCCAGTCCAGAGCTTCAGTGCCCGGTCCAGAGCTTCCCGGCGACAGTGCCCAGTCCAGAGTGCCCAGTCCAGAGCTTCCGCGACAGTGCCCAGTCCAGAGCTTCCGGCGACAGTGCCCAGTCCAGAGCTTCTGGCGACAGTGCCCAGTCCAGAGCTTCCGGTGACAGTGCCCAGTCCAGAGCTGCTTTGTTCTGTGCAATCTGCAGCCTCCTAATTTCACTTGCTGATGCATTTCCCCGGACCACAGAACAGTAGTTCACCGAACTCTCAATTAATGCTTGGGTTATTTGCTTAAGAATCTTTCCTGGTAAATATTTAGCTATCCTTCTGATCATGCATGCTGTTTTTTTCTTTTCTTTTAACTACATAGAGATAATGATCAGCTAGTAGACGATGATCTCACAAGCTTGTTTGGCTGGAAGCTTTTTATTCTTCAGATGTTTGGGGCTGCTGGTGAACCATGATGTGCAGGCATAATCAAAGTGACACTGGACTAGCACATTGCCAATAGGTAGGTTTCCATCCAATTGGCGACAGATTTGTGTGTGAATATTCTAAAAAAATCTTCATTAAAAGAACAACAATGCCATTTCATCTTTAGGTAATTTTGGCACCGGACAAAATGACCGACAATTTTAATACTCATCCAAATGCATTCAGACCCAACCTAACGCAGCCAGCTCCATCAATAAACAAGGGGTTGTTGGTCAAATGAGCCACGTTTACGTGTACTAACAAAAACTGCTTATAACAAGCTAATTTCCTCAAACAATAATTGTCCAACTCACAGTTCAGCTGTCAAGAGATTTGCTCACTACACGTGTCAGGGCATTGCATGCAAAGGCCTATGGGTAAAAAGGCGATGCGTGGTCAATCCGATGTCTGCGTCGGCCGTGCAGCATTTACAGCCTCATGGCCTCTACAGAAAGCAGAGCCTTCATAGTCCTTGCGCTATGCGGGAACAGCACAGAGCTGTTGTGAAGGAAGTGAGTTTGTGTTTGTACAGGACCTCCCGCCCTCACCTATCATGTCAATGCTTAGCTATATGGCGTTCTCCGCATTGTTACAAAAACAAATGGTCAGGCGCATGGCGATGCGGTGCAGAGCTTGATTTGGTCTCTGCATGCCTCCGGAGGAATCCGCAATTGCGTCACTACCCTCCATATGAAGCCGCCGACCAAATGTTTTGGATCAAGCATAAATGGACTTTTAGGTGTCCACTGTATGATATTCAGATTTTAATAAATACAGGCTTAATAACCCCAGAGATCGAAAATGCCATATTTTTGTATAAAGATGAGCATTATATTGTTAGATTATAGGAGTTACTCTGGTAGGCCTGGTAGGCCTGTCGGAGTCAGTTGGAGCACCGGGGCGCACAGCCTTCGTAGGCCTGCAGTAGCTGAAGCTTAATAATAGCCACACCGTACCAAATCTTCATTAACGTTTCTAAACATTATATTAAAGGGTAATATCAAAGTAAGCCGAGTCATTGTTTATAGGGAAAATACGAGTGCATGTAAACCAGAAGAGCTAATGTAAACTCCCCCCCCCCCCCCCCCAACCCTCCCCAAAATCTATTGATATCTCTGCAGTACCGCCAGTAATCAGAAATCATATTGGTTCCCGAACATCATTGGAAATTGCAAACCTGTAACAGCAAGAACAATATAAGGTGTGTTTATTGCTTCTGTACCTCACATTCTCATGGTCTCTTTCCTATGTGCCGGTGTTCGTCATACAGTAAATGCATCCCAAATGGCACCCTATTCCATCTATAGTGCACTACATTTGGTCAAAAGTGATTCACTAAATAGGGAAGAGGTTGCCATTTGGGACGCACACTGTGTAGGGCTGCACAATTAATCAAATTTAGCTCGAAATGGCAACATTGACATCCTTATGTGATCCTTATCGCATGCACTATTTTTAAATGCCACTCGGCCGCGTGTAACGTCTGTTTTTAGGGTTTACTCCATTTTTCGTCTCTCTCCCGCTCTCTTCCTGCGTCTGCTTCCTACACACACCAAGCCCCGTCCCCTGTCACTCAAGCAGCGCAGCTCCTCCTCCCCACTATAAGCATGCGGTTCTGTTAGGTCAAATGCAGTCAACCAGAGGAGGCTGGTGGGAGGAGCTATAGGAGGACGGTGGGCTCATTGTAATGGCTGGAATGGAATAAATGGGACAGAGTCACACGTGGGGTTACCATGTGTTTGATACCATTCCAGTCATTATAATGAGCCCATCCTCCTATAGCTCCTCCCACCAGCCTCCTCTGCAGTCAACAGATTGCTCTAAACACAAACCATGCTGCTTTCCACTTTGTTCCTAATATAAATAATTCAAACTCTACGATTCCAACAGTTCACCCAAGTGTTTTGATCTATATCGCAATATTTGGTAAAAAAAAGAAGAAGAAGCAATTAGGCAAAAAAAATCTGTCATTCAGCCCTGCACCCATATGATGTTTGGCACCTCAAAATGTCTCACAAAATAAGGAACAAGGACAGAAATTACGATTTGTTTGGTAAACCGGGGGGAAGTGGCGAGGTAGTGTGGGAAAAGTTGACGTGAATAGCACCTTCTTAGTCCTAAGTAACGAGGATTAAAAATCAATGGAAGCAAAAGAGCCTGGCCAAATTTTGGGTGTCAGTGGAAGGTGGTTTGTTATTGCTAATGGTGTTTTTTTTATTGTGCCAGAGGAACAATAACTAAACAATGAAAGACTGAATTGTAACCAATCAACTGAATTGTTGCTTTTTTTTGTGTGTCTTTAGATTGTCTAAAACTAGCTGTGGAAAATGTATCCTATAGTCCTACTTGAGTAAAAGTAAAGATACCTTAATAGAAAATAGAAGTAAAAGTCACCGAATAAAATACTACACGAGTAAAAGTCTAAAAGCATTTGGTTTTATAAGTATAAATAATTTAAAATTCTATATATTAAGCAAACCAGACAGCCACATTTTCAAGTTGAAAAAAATATATACAGATAGACAGAGGCACACCAACTCTGACACCATTTACAAATGATCTAGAGGAAAAAGAAACGCACACCTTTTTAGGCGAGGTGCTGGCTAGCGGAGTGGAATACTTGAAAATAAAGGAGAGCCGCACACTCTAAGAGTTCAGATACAAAAATGGAATGTCCAACGTTTCGACAGGCGAGCTGTCGTCATCAGGGTATAATCACAAACACTGCAGGGTGACTCGTTTATATAGTGTCAAAAGACACACAAACAGGTGTCTGTAATCACAGCCAAGTATGGCCTAATATCATTGGTTAATTCTCAAATATGAAAATGACACAAAGAACAACATACAAAAAACAAATGGGATAGCATACGATCATAGATTCAATTTAGACTACATAAGCCTACAAACAATCACAATGGCAAAGTCACAATCGCACGGCTGGCTTCAGATCAAAGTCTACGTTGAGAACGAAGGGAGCAAGGGTCTTTAATTTAAAGATCCAGGTAGCCTCTCGTTTGAACAATCAATTATCGAGGTCACCCCCTCTCCTAGGGAAGGTGACATGTTCGATGCCAATATGACGCAGAGATGAAATCGAGTGGTTTGCTTCCAAAAAGTGGGCCTGCAACTGGGTAAGACGAGTTTTTGCACCTACGATGCTCTGAGATACGTTATTTTAATTCGCGCTTTGTTTTACCCACATCATTTTTAACACAAGGACAAGTTATAAGATAAATAACTGCCTTAGTGGAGCACGTGACAACACCTTTTGATTGGGATCGATTTCCCTGTTTTGAGGGTGTTTGAAGGATCTACATTTATAAGTGCCATTGCGTTGAGCCATTACACTTGTAATTTCCAACCAGTAGGGGTGCAAATAGATAAATATCTTGGGGTGGTAAATCAGAGTGTACCAATTGGTCTCTGAGCTTTCTGCCCCGCGAGAATACGACCAAGGGAAAGTATCGGTAATGTGTTTTCGGACCGTCATCGGATTTTCGAATGTGCCAATGTTTGTGAACGATTCCCTTAATTTGTTCAGAGCACTTTGAATAGCGGGTAGTTAGAACGCAAGAATGCTAATTTTTTTGCGAGACTGACCTTGAAAAAGGTCATGTTTTTGAATTTTCTTAATGGCAGTATTAATCTGATCATTTTTGTACCCCCTCTCCTTGAACCATTTACAAATGCAGCATGTGTTTAGTGAGTCCGCCAGATCAGAGGCAGTAGGGATGACCAGGGATGTTCTCTTGATAAGTGTGTGAATTGGACCATTTTCCCTGTCCTGCTAAGGCATTCAAAATGTAACGAGTACTTTTGGGTGTCAGGGAAAATGTATGCAGAGTAAGTTGTCAAAAATATGAATAATAAAGTACAGATACCCCAAAAAGATACTTTAGTACTTTACACCACTGTCTAAAACAAAGGTAATTTTGAAGCTCCTTTATCAATTGAATTTATATTCTGAAAGCTGTAAGGCGGCATTTACCTCATCGTTTTGACACAATCTACTGTGAGATTGCATTGGGGAGGAGTGGAAAGAACTATGTAAAATGGATGAATCCTTCAAGCAAAACTATCCTTAACCCGATTTAAGTCCTCTCTGCATTTATATTACTCAAAATACCACATTTTGCTTTTCCAATTCCCCCCACACACACACACACACACAATCACACAGAGCTAAAATGGCTACCGATAAACAGGTGCAGAGTTAGGAAGGACGTTTGTGGGTAAATTGTAGGTAGGAAGGGGAAACAAGATCCTAAATGATAGCCCGGGCCTCTCAATAAGAGGCACATTTCCAGCCTCTGGCATGTGTGACGCAAATTGCTTTTTGACAGTATATTTAAGATGGTAATCGAGTGTCATTTATGGCAGCCAATTTCATCTGAATTGATTTGTGCTCTCTCGTCCTCTTTCTTTATCGCTCTTGTTCTCTCGCTCTCTCTGTCCCTCTCTCTTTGCCGGGTGATTGTTGTGTGTGTGGGCATTTCAGGGGTGTATTTGTCCTCACTCGCACTTAGACTACTCTCAAGGCAGTGTAGTGCTGCTAACTCGAATTGGTAATGAACCTTAAGATTTAAATGACAGGTTTTTTTCTTCACATTTGCATTTCATAATCAGTTATGAATATGGAATTAGATTTAGAAATGACCACATTAAAAGCGCCACAATTTACAATGGGATATTATTTGACAAGTTTGGAAACGATATTTAGACCTCAACGCATAAAACCCTAAACATCCTTCAAAATGAAATTGACTCACACACACACACGTACATAGCATTCTGCCAGCAACTGGAGGTAGACTCTTCGAAAAAATAAAAGTGCTATCTAGAACCTAAAGGGTTCTTTGGCTGTTCCCATAGGCGAACCCTTTGAAGAACATTTTCCACAGAGGGTTCTACATCAGTGGAGGCTGGTAGGAGGAGCTATAGTAACAGTATCAATCATATTAAAACCCTAGCTGTGTTCGAATACCCATACTAACATACTGTACACTACATAATTAATAAGTGTATATACTACATACTATATACTATTAGTTCATTTTAGTATACTGTAAACGAACGGTATTGTTTCAGTTGTGCCTACTAGCGCTTCGCCTGTCTACCGGAAGTTGATGCTGTTCCTATGCAGCCTAGCTTGTTAGCATAACAAATTACTAGTTAATAACCAGAGCTGGTTAGGCTGTTTTCATGTTATCCAGAGCGTTGGTGACTGTAACTGTGCTGCTGGCAACAATTTAATTGCGCTTTTTTTGCCAACTTTTACTGACACCGGCCATATTCAACAGGTGTTGAGCGTTCATGAATTAATCAGTTATTCTGCACTCTGGCACACTAAGAGGAGAGTGCTCTGAAATCGGAGCAGGTAGTCAGAATTAACAATGCCCATTGAAACATACCACAGAATATACCACTTAGCTAAGAATGATGTGAATAATCAAGTCCATAAACATTGGGTAGTTAGTTAGATAGCAGATGGTTAATATACTGCCTGGCATGTCTGATGTATTAATAGCCGACTAACGTTAGATAGCTATGCTACTCGGTTCTTTTAAGGATAGCATAGCTAACAAATTGCTTTATTACATTTGCTCAACATTTTCTTAACACTTTGTCACAATTATTTAAAGCAATGAATCTGTATCCGATCTCGTTGGACTTAGGCTGAATATTTTCCGCCATGTGTGGGTGGACACCTGTGAGCGTGTGTGTGTGTGTGTGTATGTGTGTGTGCGTGTGTGTGTGCGTGTGTGTGTGT